>NW_010179343.1:0-7789 GCF_000695765.1 Mesitornis unicolor
TCCAACCGAGTGATTCTGTGATTCTGTGTGTTTCTGTGAAAAAAGAAACTTGATTTTACTCCATTCCACTTACTCATGAAATGGTTAAGAAGAAAAGAGACAGAGCACACACTGATATAGCTAAAGCCAGGAATAATACATTTTTTATAGTGCAAATTGAAGTAATCTCTTTCAAGAATAGGTCCATAACTTTCTGTGCTGCCCTGTTCCTGCAGGCTTCCCGTGTGTCTCTGCTCCCCTTTTGTCCCCTCTGCCCTCCTCCCACACAGTCTTCTTCTCCTATTCAATTTGCCACCTAGAGACAGTGCAGCCCTTGGCTGAAGACCGTTCAGTTCCTTGCCTCTGGGAAGTCACAGAAATGCCTTCTGAATATTTTGTTTGATGACAGACCCTCTTCAACAGGAAAGATTTTTTTTTAAGCAGCTCCTTGCACGGAATGTACTGAGCAGCTGCCCTGCACACATCATCTTTCCTTGGCAGGGGCTGCTCCTGCCCTGCTCCTGCCCCAGGGGAGCATCACACCACAGCACACAGAAACATGTGTGTTCTGCTGGCATTCAAGCATCTCCATCCTCGCTGTGCTGAACTGCCACAAGGCAGCCTGCAAGGTTGCTCCGTCTCTGTTTCAGCTGTCCCCAAAGGTCTCCACAGTCACATCAGTGATTCTTTGAAGGGCCGTGGATTTACTGTGGGTCAGCAGCTGGAGGATTAGTTGAGCTATTTAGCCTGCCTGAATGTCCCCTACTGCTGCGTACTTTACAATGAAACACAACTAAGCCTTTCTGGAGTTTAATCTACTGCAGAGAGTGGAAATCGTATCTTTTAAAGTTGGTTTTGTGAGGGTTTTATTTCCTGTTTTCTATTTGGAGATATACAGCAGGTAGTGTAAAAATGCTAGGCGCAATAAGCTGCCATTTTGAAAGCAAGGTCTTAGGAAACCCTCAGGTTTTCTCCTGTAGTTTCTTTCTGTGTGTGCACCCTCCCACATTTCTGCCTGGTTTTTGTGCTCTTGAAATACTTAGGAGTCTGAAAGGTGAATCCAAGTTAAATCAGAATAAGCCAATTGCAGGTATGTGAAAAGACAAGAAAAAATAGTATATTGAAAGCCTTATCAGAACCTAATGATGAATTATAGGGTGCAATCCATTCTTCCAATGAAATAAAGCACATAATCATAAATAAATACCCTTTTGCTGTCTGTATCGTCATTACATTTTCCTGGTGAAGAGCTTATCCAGAAAGTTGCAATAGGACTTTCCCTAGTGCCTGTGACAAAGTCAAAAGTAGTAGTAGGGTCTTAGGAGTCTAAGCCTAGTGACTTATCCCATAGACCACACTGCTTCTACACATATGTTGAGAAGAGACTCTAACATTTCATAATGTGCAGAAAGGGGAAAAAAGAGACTTACATGTGTTTGCGATAAGTAAGAAGTGTTTAATTCTGTATCCAGGCCTTTGCATTTTTATATAGGTGATTTTAAAATTTTGGCAGAGATCCTGTTTTCTTACTGCTCAAAAATCAAATACGATTGTTGAGCAGTAACAAAAAAGTATTCTCCATGAAGCTCAGGTCTGTAGAGACTTTACAAATGGTAAGTGTGTGGTAATGGAAAAATGGGTTGTAATTGCTGTGAACTTTCATTTTAGCATTAGTTACCTAAACCAGAAGCGTATCCTTGTGTTGACCAAAATAGAAAACTTTTCTGCCAAACCCTTTGGACCTTAACTTTAAAATGAACTACAGGATGATAGATGGTTACTGTCTACTCTCAGTGTGTTAAAGAAAAGGAAGAAAAAATTACCTTTACAAGAAAAAGCCATAAAATTAGCAGAAAAGAAACACAAATCCAGGTAACTGGGTCCAATTAAGTTTTTAATCTTCAATGCAGTGCATTGTTACTCAAATGAACCAAAGCTAGCATATTACCAATTTAAGATGGATTAAAGGAGTCAAGTTTAACACAGTTAAACGAAGGTACACTTTTGGAGTTTGCACAGTTGTTTCACTTGACTTAAAATATATTTTACCTGGTACAATCTTCTTGTATAGATGAGGCCAAGGAGAGAGGACCATGAAGGTTTAAGGATGCGCTACAGCCACATGTCTTAAGTCACTCGTACTGACAGTGTGATTCTTAGCACATCTGATGAGTCCATATATCAACTGACATTATAGAAACTGGGTTAAACTAAAGGTCAGTCCAGCCCGATGTCCTGTCTCTGACATTGGCCAGAAGCAGATTCCCAGGGAAGACTATAGGAGCTGAGTAGGGGCTGTCCCTGCCTGCAACCATTGATCACTCAGGGACTGCCTGAATCAAATGTGATGTCTATGCAATCCCTGCATAGTCTCTCTTTGACTCCCTAAGTGTTGCCAGTAATCCCAGTACTGTGAGACAAGGACATTCACAGCCTGCCTCTGAGTTAGATGAAGAACCTCCTCCTTTTTTTTTAAACTTTGACTCATATTCACTGTATTAGACAATCTGTAGTGCTTGCATTGAAGACAGTGAACAACCAATTGCTATCCACCCTCTTTCATGCCTCTCATGATTTGCTAGATCTTATTTCTACTGTCTCCTTTCAGACTTGAGGAGACCTGGTTTGCTCACCCATTCTTTCTGTGGATGCTGCTCTGTTCTTCTCCTTGTTCTTCCTGCCTTTTCCTGGACCTTTCTCATTTCTATTTTAACCCTTTCAAGTGGAGGAGAGAGTGGGGGGGGGGGTTAGAAAAATAACCTCATGCAATATACAACCTTTGTGGGAATACATGGGCAGAGATGGAAAACAGTTGCGAAGTTGTCACATGCTGATACCATGGCAAAATAAGAAAAAACCCCAAACACATAGAATGATTACACATTGCAAAGACGGACATACTGGAATGTCAAAGTATTTGAGGTTTAGTCACATTAAAGCATGTTTTAGTAAAAAGCTGCTACACTTGTACACAGAAAATGGGATTTTGATTAACCTTCCAAGTGCTAGTTTATTAAACCAATCTAGAACAGGTCTAGATATATTGGTCTGGCAGCAAACCAAAACCAAAAATCCCCCAAACAAATCCAAATCTGTTTGCCTAGAGAGTTTAGTTTCATTTCAATGAAGCAAATGTGATATTTATCAAACCTCAATATTTGCTACATAATTTTTAAAGCCTAAATGTTACTGTACATAATGACCTCAGAGGAGGTAGTGCAGAATTTTAACCAAAGGAACTGAATAAATAAAAGCAAATGCTCAGCAACTTCCTAAGCAGGATCTTTTAAAGACAAAATATACAGGTAGGAAACTGACAAATCCTAATCAAATATTTCTGCTTTTCCCCGTTGCATTACATCTTATTAGTCAATCTGCAAACTGCTAAATAGATTTGGGATAATAATTGCTGGAGCAGCTCTTTCTCAGGAAGAAAACCTTGACTTTTATTGTGGTCATTGTTAAATTAAAAATGCACATGTCTGCTCTGCTAAGCATGGAGCTGGATTCACATTCACTGTTTAGGCACAGCTCTTTCAGAAGAAAACTTGGCAGAGAACTTAGGTATAACACAGAGGCAGCAGAGGCCCTCTGAGTATTTGATACCAGTTCTTTCTAGATACAGCTATGTGCAAACCCGATAGATGGGTGGGTACACATTTTGTAATCCTTCGGTTCTCCTTTTTTCCCCAAATATAATCCTGAGCATATGTTCATTTTGCAATTCCACTACCAGAAAACTCAACCATATGTACCACAGGCTGAGTTTAAAGAAGCTTAACTACACCAGGATTTTGTATGGGTGGTCAAATACAAGAGGAATTAGCCTGTATTCTGTGTTCTTAAGAGACCACTGATTGTAAATAGGGAACAATTCCACAAACTAGGAAGTGATCCTAGTAATCTTAATGTGTTAAATGAGTTTGATCTGGAGAGGCTGGAAGGTTGGGCAGGGAGAAACTTAATGAAATTCAGCAAGGGCAAATGCAGGGTACTGCATCTGGGAAAGAACAACCCCATGTATCAGTACAGGATGGGGGCTGACCTGCTGGAGAGCAGCTCAGGGGAAAAGGACCTGGGTGTCCTGGTGGGCAGCAGTATGACCATGGGCCAGCAACGGGCCCTTGCAGCCAAGAAGGCCAATGGTATCCTGGAGTGCATTAGGAAGAGTGTGGCCAGTAGGTCAAGAGAGGTTCTCCTCCTGCTCTACTCTGCCCTGGTGGTTTTTATTGCCTTTCTTTGAAGTTGGCAGTTTTAACTAACTTCAAACAAGTTCTTGGTGAACTCTATTTTATTCTAAAGCTCCAGGTTAGTTACTGAACCATCAGGCATTCATCTGTCTTGTAACAAGACTGCAAGTGATGCAGCTGACGCAACACAAGGGTAGCCACAAAGAGCAGCTTATGTAGCACTTTCAAACCATGGCATGCGCTGCCATCAGTATGTGCAGAATGAGAAACTGCTGCATTCATTTTGGCTGGTGAGGGTCAAACTGGACAGTCACAAGCCACTGGTGTATGAGAAATAGCTGAGAAGACACTTTCATTTGTGCTGGCGGAGAAAAAAAGGGGCTTTTAGTAGCATGATTTTCTTTTTCATAGAAATATGTAGCAGTAAATAGAAAGGGTCTTTATATTGCTTAGTGTTCACAGCTGCCAAAAAATAGATACTGCCTTTGCAAGCATTGATTATGAGTCAGTGGTGACTTCTCCGGGTGTGCTGTGGAGAGAGAAGTGAATGTGTCTTGCACACTCTTCCTTAGAGAGAGAAGGATCCTCTTCCATTGCATTAACTCCTGCCAAAAGTAAAGAGGCAAAGGATAACAAATGGTTCTTTTTCCAGTTCTGAGGTAGGGAGGCCAACAAAGGAAACACACTTGTTTGATTCATTAAAAATTTGCCTTGTTATTTTAAACAAATTGGTTTAAATTTTACCTTGATGTTTAACTGCTCTGGATGCTGGTTCATCTATTCCTGTTTGGTATGTGAGACAGTTCACATTAAATTATCACTGTCTATTATTGTGAAGCCATTGTAGAAGGCTCAGGGTATATCCTTAAGAGAAAAGCAACTGCTGTAGTTATATTTAATTTAAAGTTTAAATTGAAGAAAACCTGTACATGTATCTGGAATGATTCATCTAAAAAAAAAAGTTTTTGCAGTTTTCAGTAGGAAAATCTGGTTGCAAAACCTTAACATATGAATTATGTGATGTCAATACTTATTAATCTGGTTCTCCAGTCTGGTTTTCTATAGCTACTGGGAACCGCAGATGAGACCTTAAGCCAAGACATCCATTCTACTCATTCAGAGCTATTCCAAAATCAATCTGAGGCTTCTGGATCTCCACCCACCCCACAGCTTTTGGTCGTCTTTCACTTCAGATTGAGTCTCTCTGTTTCCTGCAGTTGCCAGCCATCTGCATGAGGAGTGAAGCTGTCTCTTATCAGAGTTTTTTCCTATGCAAGGCAGGTTGCCCTGTGAGTTTTGGAGCAGAGCTCACTGCTTCCACAGCACATCCCAGTCAGCGAACAGTAATTCCACATCAGGAATCCAGCTGCTCTCCCAGATGATACTGCTCTGTGTCACCACAAAGCCACAGGGCTGTTCAAAACACCCACTATCAGCCAACTCCATTCTCCTGCCAGAGATCAGAAAACAAGAACACACTCAGCGTTTCCAGCAGTTTGCCTGCCCAATTACGCTGGGGTCTGTCCACATCTGTTTCGCAGGACTCCTCTCACGGGCTTAATTGTACATGCTTACCGATATCCTAGACAAACCACAAGGAACCACTTGTATAAAGCTAGCTAATGAAGAAAGGAGAGGAGAAAGACAAAGAAACATCAGAATTTTAACAAAAATAAATGTAAAATCATCTTTATTTCTGCACCACAGAAATAAATATAACAAATTCTCTCTCTGCAGATGTTGCTAATTACAACAACATTTTTAAAGTTTTTTAAGTTTTTTAAGTTTTTTTAAGGATTTTTTTAAGGGTTTTTTTCCTTAAAAAGTCTGCAAATTTCACTCTAAATTTCTGAATTGCCTTTACTTATTTTTGAGAAAAAGAAGGATATCAGCAAGAGTTTGTATTTGGAAAGACCGAGGACAAACATACTGCCCCTTTAATAATGCAGTAATTCTCTAATAATATCCTTTAGAGAGACTGGCTACTTCCACTGATTGTTTTAACACTTATTCTAAACAATAGGCTTACACATTTAACATATTAGGTTAAACTTCAGAAGTCATCACTTCTGGGACATTGGCTTTGTTGCTCATCTAAGATACAGGGCAATGCTGCTCTGTGTTGGTAAAGTCCAGCGTGGAGAAATACTTTCCCTCCAGCTCTTTCATGGGCCGTGCTGCAGAAGCAAGCCAAGGACTTTCCAAAGCCTTCCTGACAGCAAGCCACCAGAGACAGTTGTTAGTATTCAGTCCATAGCTGAGCACAGTAAATAACAATATTATTTATATCCATAATGATCTTGACTTCTCTGCAGGAGGTATGTTGTAGAGATCTGACCACTCTTCACTGGAGCAGCGTTGATCACAACTATTGGAAAGGTTCAGCCAAAAGATAACAGTTGTGAGAAGTATTGGGGGAAGGGAAGTGATGGAGAAATTGATATGAAAAAGTTGGCTGGAGGCACTCATTTCAGCTACTGGGAAAGGCAGGTTACAGAAAACAAGCAAACAAACAACAACAAAAAAGCTGTTTCCTTTTACATTGTGTTATATATAAAAGAACAG
Source organism: Mesitornis unicolor (assembly GCF_000695765.1). Taxonomy (NCBI): domain Eukaryota; kingdom Metazoa; phylum Chordata; class Aves; order Mesitornithiformes; family Mesitornithidae; genus Mesitornis; species Mesitornis unicolor. Next base: position 6,735 of record NW_010179343.1, read on the forward strand.
AAGTCTGCTTAAAGTAAATGGAAGTTAAATAAACACAAGCCAGAAAGAAGCATTACCCTGCACAGCATGTCACTGGCCACCATGGCTCCACGTCAGTCAGCTGCTGTAGCTTCCTTCGCAGAGAGGCCAACAACACTAAACCCACTGTCTGTCCTTGCACGTGGTAAACGTGACATGTAGTGAAAGCAACAATTTCTACCTGCAGTTCCCTCTGCCTGACATACCTACGGTTTGCCACATGCAAGGGAGCATTCAATCTCTCCTGCAAGTCTTACTACAACTAAAACCAGAGACCAGACTATTTCAATCAGGATTATTTTAATAGCGACAGTACATAGCAAGAGTACAACCACTGAGACACACTGCAATGGTGCCATTCAACCAACTTGACATTTGTTTGTCCTATTTAAAATCCTGACTGTACCCATTCATAGAATTACAGTATTCTTTACATTGGAAAAGACCTTTCAGATCATAGAGTCCAACTGTAAACCTAGCACTGCCAAATCCACCACTAAACCATGTCCCTAAACGCCACATCTACTCGTCTTTTAAACTCCTCCAGGGATGATGACTCCACCACTTCCCTGGACAGCCTATTTCAATGCTTGATAACCCCTTAGGTGAAGAAATTTTTCCTAATATCCAATCTAAACCTCATCTGGTGCAACTTGAAGCTTTTTCCTCTCATCCTATCACTTGTTACTTGGAAGAAAAGACCAGTACCCACTTTGGTACAACCTTCTTTCAGGCAGCTGTAGAGAGTGATAAGGTCCCCCCTCAGTCTCCTCTTCTCTGAGGCTGAACAGGGAGCTCTGGCTTGAGCTCAGGAAAATAGAGTTTATGATCTTTGGAAGAAGGGTCAGGCATCACAGGTGGAGTACAGGGCTACTATGAGGCTGTGCAGGGAGAAAATTAGAAGGGCCAAAGCGCAGCTGGAACTCAATCTAGCTAGTGTTGTTAAAGACAATAAAAAGGGTTTCTATAAAGACATAGGCAATAAAAAGAGAACTTAAGGAGAGTTTCCCCTCTCTAGTAGACGTAGGGGGAAGAAT
>NW_010179344.1:0-1039 GCF_000695765.1 Mesitornis unicolor
TCCTTTTTTCTCTTCTTTCTCATCTTCTTGCCTTCCCCTGACTCAGCTTTATTAATTTAATTCAACTTAAAGTGAACATGAGGAAAAACTTCTTCACTGTGAGGGTGCCAGAGCATGGCCCAGGCTGCCCAGAGAGGTTGTGGAGTCTCCTTCTCTGCAGACATTCAAAACCCCTGGCCGTGTTCCTGTGTGACCTCCTCTGGGTGATCCTGCTCTGGCAGGGGTTGCACTGGGTGATCTCCAGAGGGCCCTGCCAACTCCTCATTTCTGTGACTCTGTGAAACTGCTTGCTTTTGTCTTTCAAGGCCATCACTGCCTATAGATGCATTAACTCCCACATCCAGATGCCCTGTAATGCTGTTCTCCATTACTGGCTTGAACTTTATCTATCTTTTTCAAACTTTTTTTCTCCGTTTCAGAAATGCAAGACTGATCAGCCAACAACCTTTCTAAGCACTTTGTTGCAGTAAAAGCTTTGGGAAGAGTTTGTGCACTCTTCTGAAGGCCATAGGCTGTTATGAGATCTTACAATAATGTTTATAGTACCTTTTTTCCCCTTGCCCTCATCACCTCCTGTATACTTGGAGAGCAGGATTAATATTTTCTTATTGCGGTGCTGACTTTTCGGAGTCCATAGCTGCATTTCTGGGGAAGCTGCCTTATCCTGTGCAGAATAGTGAAAACGTTTTAATTCCTCCAGAAAAGGTTTCACCGTTCTACATAGCAATATGTGTATCCTTTATGTTCCTTTGTATGTACTGCTATACTCTGCCTTCTGTTTTTATTTATGTGTACAGATGTGTATACACGCACACCAGGGAAGAAGGAGAGGAAAGAGGCAAAGGAGACTGCAAAAATGGCTCAGTTTTCCGACCCATTGCATGGGTAATGTGAGTGCTGAGCAGAGTGAACCAGCCTTCAGTGCTAGAATTTCTTAATACAATTAATTTCAGGCATTCAAGCTGTGTTTTAATTTAAGATGTTGTTCAATGAGAATACTTGATCATCTGAATCACAGAATATGAGGAGTTGGAAGGGC
>NW_010179345.1:0-815 GCF_000695765.1 Mesitornis unicolor
GGGTGTCCCCAAATCAGGGGGGGTGTCCCCAAATCGGGGGGATGTGGGTGTGCCCCCATTAGGGGTCTGTGCCCCAAATCAGGGGTCTCTGCCCCCCAAATCATGGCTCTGTGCCCCACAAATCAGGGGGATGTGTGTGTGCCACCATTAGGGGGCTGTGCCGTCCCCAACTCAGGGCTCTGTGCATGCCCCCATTAGGGGTCTGTGCCCCCAGATCAGGGCTCCGTGTGTGTCCCCAAATCAGGGATCAGTGTCCCCAAATCAAGGGTCTCTGTCACCCAAATCAGGGCTCTGTGTGCCCCCATTTGGGGTCTGTGTCCTGTTAGGGGTCTGTGCCCCCAAATCAGGGGTGGCCTCTGCCCCCATCAGGGCCCCCTCAGCCCCAGGAGGACCCCACGGGCTCTGTGTGCCCCCATTAGGGGTCTGTGCCCCCAAATCAGGGGGGTGTGTGCCCCCAAATTGGGGCTCTGTGCCCCACAAATCAGGGGGGTGTCCCCAAATCAGGGCTCTGTACCCCCAGATCAGGGGTTGGTGTGCCCCCATTTGGGGTCTGTGTCCTGTTAGGGGTCTGTGCCCCCAAATCAGGGGTGGCCTCTGCCCCCATCAGGGCCCCCTCAGCCCCAGGAGGACCCCACGGGCTCTGCCCCCCCGAGCTCCACACCCCACATGGGGTCCCTGTCACGGCCACCCGGGGTTGGGGGATGGGGGGGGTCCTGTACGTCCCAAATCTTGGGGGGGGTCAGGGCCGCTCGGGCAGAGACCGAGACCTGGAGCCGGGACCGAGGTCTGGGACGGGTCCGGACGCTCCCGGAGCT
>NW_010179346.1:0-12084 GCF_000695765.1 Mesitornis unicolor
TTCCCATGCTGCACGCATTAGCGTACAGGCACCTCACCTGAGGACTTTTTTCATCCTGATTTGTTTTAATTAAGCCTGTGATCTACATGTTTCTCAGTTTTAAGTAGTTTTACTCTTTCATTTAAAAATTATTACAGCAAGCCACTGAATTTTAATCACACAAAAGCTTCTTTTATGGGATTTAAAATAAAATTCTTTGTATTTTTAATTCTACATATATTATGAAGCATGGGGATGCCTGTGTAATGGACTTATCAAAGCTGTCTTTATTCTTCATATTGAGATTTGGGGTTTGTGTTTCTGTTGCTCATCATTCATTAGTGATACAAACAGGCTTGTCTTTTGACTGCAGAATTCCCTTTTTATAGCCTATAATTTATGATGAACATGGCCTTGTGTGATAAAGACCCATCAAAGTCATCATTATTCTACATTTATCTTCATTGAACTGTTTTGTCTGTTAAATTGTTTAAACTCTTTTTTTATAGCCTTATTATAAATCGCCTCTTCCTTTCTCACAGACTTAATCTCTACCTCAGTTTTTTTGGAACCTCCCAAAAGGAATAAAAATCAGCTGTTCAAATAGTCTCAGAAGTTTTAAATCAAAAGTCATATTATCTGTTCTTTCCTTTTGCAAGAGAGTTTAAATGCACATTATATAGCACATAATACATTCATCTTTAAACTCTGTGCTGCTTCTGCATTACTAACTTATGCCAGCTCTCTCTCCAGTGGCTGGTGGCACTACTTCATCATACAGAATGTTCTGAAACAAACCACTGTGTCTTTCCTTTTATTTCTGCATTCATCATCCATCATGCAATGTTCCACACACTTAACTTTTTGACTCTTTTTGACATATTGCATTGAAAGATAAACAATTACTTTTATAAAGACTCATTCATCTGCCTTGATTGAACTTGCATTCTAATCTACTTATTATGGAGGCATGGGAGTACATTCAAGCAGGGAAAAAAGAATAAAAAAGGACCAACTAAACTAGAAAAGAGACATAAACATCTCATTAGGTTCATGAAGGTCATACAACTTTCCTGAAATCTTTTATGAAGTTTCAACACTGCCAAATCTGTCAGTATATAGAAATCACATGATTTTAGGGATTTCCTTAAATATAAATCAAGGATTTTAAGTACTGAATCACTGTGATGTGCCAAAAGGAAAGTTAATGAAATAATTGGCCTTAATTCTATTCCAAGTAATCTAACTTTAAAGAGCAGGTTGCCCTTTTATTTTATGTAAATTGCCCAGAAGAGTAATGTTGCCTTTTTATTTCATATATTTTAATTTCTTAAAATAAATTTAGGAAAAATAAAAGAAGAAGGTAAGGTTCAAAAAACAGATCATTTTTTTAAGGGTGGTGATTTGTCTCTTACTGACAGTCAGACACTGACCCAGCCACTTGCCACTCTCCTCTCCTGTGAGGTGAAGAGAAAACAGGAGGAAAGTGAGAAAACTTATAGCTGGAGATAATGACAATTGAAGAGGAAAAGCAAGATCTGTACATACAAAATGGTAGATGAAATTAAATTCTTCCGATAGAAAAGAAAATACGAACAGAAGAGAAAAATATTTCATGTACATTTCTTGTTCTAGCAGTACATGAGCAAATCAAACTTACTACTATGGCTAGTTTTGTGAAAATATTTGTTCATTGTATTACAACCATATTACAGAATATAGAAGTACACATGTGTTTACAGATATATGTCTTTGGTTGCCAGCATATATTTAATGAGAAGGTTCATGCTCAGACATTGGTATGATAATAAATGTTCGGTCTTAATCTTCTGCATTCTATAAGTTTTATAGTGAAGTCATCATACTGAAATATTACAAAACCTTTTTATTTGTGCTGCCATCTAAACATGTCTCATGTTCCATTGAGTGATTGCCGATTAGGTAGCCTGGCAGCAAAATGTGGATTTTTAACTCTGCTCACTCAAGCCTCCAGCAGCAGATCACTCTTCAACAAGTAGCCTACACAGACTTTGGAAATTATACAGCTTGTACAACCTTACACCAATGCAAGTAGCATTTCACTTTTTTCTTTTACAAAGTCTGTTTATGAACTTGATCAAATGTCAGTTATGAGATAACTGGCATTCAATTCCTAACCATTCCTGGATTTTCTAGCAGATGTCCATGATGAGTAATTTCTCTAATGAAATATCATTTGGAGATTACTGGAAATACTTTCCTTAAACTATGGAGATTGAAATCTCAGCATTTGTTATTGACTTTCTGCATCATTTCTTGTATCCCGCAATTTCTGAACATGACATTTGCTGAATCACCACAAAATCTCTCCTAAATGATTTGCTGAACAGTTTTTGTCCTCAGCTAATCCATTTCCTTTGCTAGTTACCTATCAATACTTAGTAAGGGTTTGCTGTATTTGAACCTATAACATTAGGTCCTAGTTCCTATATCTTAAAAGGAGCAGTGTTAGTTACATTCTGCATTTCTTTATATTGTCAGGTCCTTTTCTGAGTGCCTGTAAATTATTGAACTAGAATGCTGGGATGCAATTGTTTCGTTATCACAAAAGTCCAATTTTAGATATCTGTGCTTCATATTCAAATTTCCATTTCCCATATTCAAAGAGATAGAAGAAGGGTAATGTTTTCACTTATCTTCAAAGTTCAAAAACTATCAATTTTAGGGTATAAAATGCTTTCTTTACATATTCTTCGTGGTACTTGAGATTTTTGCTGAGAATACAAACCCCATCTATTGAGTTGGCCAAAAATAATTGCATTTTTTTCTGGGTAAATGAAAGGTGAATTTTTCTTTTGAAACAAAACCTTTATTAAAAAATATAGTCTCCATTTTGTTCAATTACCTTTTGCCATCTTTCAGGCAATTTCAAGATTCTGCACTCAAATAAGTTCTTATCTTTTGGGGCAAAAAACAGTTCCAAGAATGATTTGATATCCTCATCAGCAGTAAAGGTTTTACCATTCAAGGTATTTTATAAAGAATGAAACAAACAGTAGTCTGATGTTGTCAGGTCTGGTGAATACGATGGATGTGGTAACACATCCCATCTAAACTGCAAAAATTTTTGATGAGTGACCAAATTTGTATATGGCAAGTTAGTTGTAAAACTTAGTTAGTTGAGAAACTCAGATCACTTGACTGTGAAAACTATAGACAAAGAGAAAGAAAACATAATGGAACAGGTCCAGATTTGGGCCACAAAGATGATCAAAGGGCTGGAGCACCTCTCCCATGAAGACAGGCTGAGACAGCTGGCGTTGTTCAGCCTGGAGAAGAGAAGGCTCTGGGAGGCCCTTATAGCGACCTTCCAACACCTGAAAGGCGCCTATAAGAAATATGAGGAAGCACTGCTTACAATGTGATGTAGCAACAGGACAAGGAGTAATGGTTTTAAACTAGAAAAGGGTAGATTTAGACTGGATATTAGGAAAAAGTTCTTCAGTATGAGGGTGGTAGATCTTTGGAACAGGTTGTCAAGAGAGGTGATGGAGGTCCCATCCCTGGAGATATTCAAGGTCAGGCTTGAGGGTGCTCTGAGCAATCTGATCTAGTAACATTGTCCCTGCTTACTGCAGAGGGGTTGGACTGGTAGATCTTTAAAGGTCCTTTCCAATCCAATATGCTTTATGATTCTATTCTATGATTATTTGAAATTGATGAAATAAAAGTGAACATGAGTAGGAGAGACAAAACATTGTGATGACAGCGTATGTACTGAGCTTGGAAATGCGTTCATGTTAATAACCTTACTGAGAAAGTAAAGAAGACCCAAAAAGTTGTTCAAACATGAGCAGGTACTTCTCCACACTGCTTCTGCTGCCCACTACCAAAGACCTCCTAAATAAAATGAAATTTTGTGAAGGTATCAGACATTTTGTGGAAGCTGATATAAAATGCTATTTTGGCAGCATTTCTCTCTTCAGTGGGTGGGTGTAAAAGTTCTTTCTGGTCTTTTTAACTAATTTATATCTTCCAACATTATCAATTCTGTATGCTGGATGGAAGATGTGGCCAGGTTTCCTTATGCCTCCAGACTGTGCTGAAATCCTCTCATAGCTGAGCTCTACCAGAGCTGAAAGGAGACCCTAAAAGTAGTTTATGAAAATTATACTATGATCTTTCACTTTTGTAATTCAATTTAATTTGTATTGCTATGTGCCTAGGCATCTTGGGCCCTTGATCAATAAGGAGTTTGAAGCTTATCAGTGATTAATTCCTCTATGAAAGCACGGAGGAGTTGTTAAATATTGCAGCTTTATTTAAAAAAAAGTACAAGATACTAGTTGGAAGAACCATATTCAAATAAGAGCTCATTTCCAGGAGCCTGAGTAATAAATTATAGCAATTATAAATTGCTAATTTATGAGTACACATTTCATCTATCCGGTATTGCTGAAATCTGATGAGGTGCTTTGGCTGATATTCAAATCGCTGATTATAACCTAGTTAGGAGAGATTTTTAGAGAGAAAGAGATGATGTGCAGAGGGAAAGCCCCATAGTCCATAAGTAAGTTTCAATGGGACATAGGCCTAAAGAGGTATGCCAACTAATTCAATTATTTCCCCTGGCTGTCTACATTAGGCATCTTTAATTACTCCTTTCTAAGTCACTGATTTCAGAAAAATATATTTTACATTTATAGCATATATATATATATAAAAGTATGTTATAAATATATACACATACACCTCTGTGTGTGTATATATATACTTTCACTAAAATATGAATTAACTCAGGGAACATCTGTCACCAGGGTAGCAAGTAAGATGAGATAAATTATGAGAAATGTCCCATCAGACTTTATAATCTGTGAATTTATAAAACTTAAAATATTAGGTTACATTACTTATACTAAAATTAACTATTATACTGGAAATAAAACTGTCTGAATCAATTATGAATCAGTAAGAATAAAAGGAGTAAACGACAACTCAGAATACTATAGTAAATAAAAAGAAGCTTTGTCTACTCTCACAGCAAATTGATGCATAAGGGAGTATGTAGCTCTGGAGATTTCATATCAAGAAATTCACAGATTGTTCTTCATGTGTCTTTCTATTTGTGCACTTTAGAAAAACAAAAATCATTAACGATATGCCACTTTGAGTTGGCATGTCTAAAAGATGCTAAACCATAAAAACCATTAGTAGAGTTTATCTAAAAGGAAAAACAAGTAAAAAACCAAGTACCTTGTAAAACTATAATTTAAAATATTTACCAGAGAAAGGTAATTAATTTTTTCTTTTCTCTTCAAGAAATTTACTAGAGAGATATAAATGATAAGGCTACATTTTGAGAAGGTATTACTAGGTATTATATAGTATTTGAATATACCATTTATTCCTGGGGAACATGAACAAAAGAAAACAACTTGCAAAAGAATAGCAGTGCATTGGAGATCTAACTACAAAATAACAAAGCATGTGTGTGGATGCAAGCAACTCACCATAGTAATGGATAGTTATTTTTCTGATTCTATTCTTTTAACATAATTTGGTGCTAAAATACAGACATGGTTTTCAACAGCACTTTACATTTGCCTTTACAGTCCTTTACATATTTCAAATCAAGATAAATTATTCTGAATGTGGATATGTAAAATGAGACTGGTTAGATTAAATGAAGATATCTGTAGTACAGGCAGTCATGCCAGAGCAAGTCAGCCTCTTGATAGTCATTTGAGACCTAGTTGATACAGTCATTGGAAGCTGTAGTATTGTTGAGTCAGTGTCACAGAATGGATTTATATTTGATCACATAAATAGCTTACAATTCAATTGACTATGTAGGCAGAGAGACAAAAAAAACCAAACATATATCAATACGGCCATCATGACACCTAAATTTAGATTATGATCCCACTTTTACTGTCTGTTCTTAATAAGAAGACAGAAATATGGACCAATCACAGGAACAACTAAAGAACTCTAAATCACAGTCACAGCTCCTTCCCTAATTTTCTCCTTTTTTCTGAAACAGAGATGTACATGTGTGTTGGCACACACCAAGAACAGATGATTTCTCATCTGCACTGGCAGTGGCATGAAAGTAGTAGAATCAAAGTCATGCACAGTATCTCACTTCTGACAGTCTACATCTAGGAATCCCCTTTTCCCATCTTTAAATTTAATAGATACCAGTTTATGTGAGCTTTATAGAAAAGCTACTTAGCTCTTAAAGAAACGTTTCTATAGGTCTCATTGTGCCCTTAGAAAAGAGCCATGGTCAACTTGGTATTAAAACATAGTGAGTATCTTGACAATTATGGAATGAATATTTACATCCATATCACGGATTTCACTGGAAGAAAACACTGCAGCACATTCAGAAGTGCACAGTTAAGAACAGCCAGTGTACCTAGTCAGAGTCTGGCAATAACAAAATAATAAGTTCAAATACTGACCAATAATTCATTTGTCAGAATAATCTAAAGACTTTATGGGCTCAAGTAGGTGGTCTGAGTGCTCATATTTCCTATCTAGTACTTTGCACTAAAAAACCCCATACTTTTTCCTGTGCAAGTGGAAACTGCAGCTCAATTGCAACAGTTCCAACATGAGATATACAAATAGAACAAACTTTAGAAAAGCAGTAATGACCATTGCATACTTTATTGGTGAAATTCCTTACAATACTTCTGCTTATGTGACATGGGGAAGACAACTTATATGCTAAAATTCAGAGTGAGATTGATGTACAGCAGTCAAGAAGTGAACATTCCTTTGATACCTTTTCACTGGAGTTAGAGGAATAGCTCTCAAGATCTTGCCCAAATAGAGTTTGTCAGGAGAACAATTATTTGCAGTAGAATAACCAACTTATTTTCACCTGATTGATGCTCAGGACTTACTGCTTGTTGTATTTAATGACAATTCATTCACTGGTTTAGTCACTTAATAAAAGTCCCTTAGGTATCAGGAGCAGTCAACAGAATATGTAGTCCTTCACTAATGGTTCTGCTTCCAATCCCTAGAATTCAGTTCAAGACCTCAGTCTTGTATTTGCATCTATAGATAAAATGATTGTAAGTCTTTAAGCTCCAACTATTAATCATGTCTGGAAATGAGACTCAGGGACCTGTCTCTGGGATACCTGAATATGTATCATGACTCAGAAATATAAGAATCTAAGAAATATAAGAATCTTTAGAAATAATCTGCTGGGATGTTTGGAAACTGCTATATTATAAACAAACATATGTATCCTAAATTTTATTCTGAGAGTTCCATAGAAATTAGATTGTGGAATGTTAACTTCAAGAAAAATAAGACTTTCTCCAAATAATTTTCCAAAATTGGAGTATGTGTTATGAGAGAATCAGCACATCTCTCAGTACTGAAGAAAGTTTCTACTTCTGAACATGTAATTACGATGTAATTACATTAGGTCTCCATTATTCTGGTTGTATAGACATTTTATTTATTGCAGGTGCATTTTATTCAAAGAAGCAGCCAGAATTTGATTTTTTCTTTCTAAGCAGCTAATAGCTAATAGAAATCAGATGCGAACTGATGAAAACTCATGAACTTCTTTAGTTGTTTAAGTCAATCAAAGAAGAAAAGAAAAATCCCTGTAACTAGTAGATATGCACATTCATATGTTCCCATTTGCATTTTACCTTCAAGAGCTGAATAATTAATCAAAGCAACATAAGAGTTATTCTATATATTGAATGAGTTCAAACAATATGGAATCTGTTTCTAGACAATATTATTTCTAAAAAGTTAATGAGGAAAGATATCTTGAATTATTACTAATATTCATTAAAATTTTTTACCCAGCTCTAATTTCTACACAAAGAAAAGTGCTTCAAAGCTTTCTTCTCTTTAATTACTGCATAATGTATTGGAATTTTCCTTTTACCCTTCACTGGCAATCACAGGGAAAAATATCTTTTGACTGTGTCTAATTTTCCCTCAAATAACCTATAGAAGTCTAATACACCACATATTTTACATTTCTTATCCAGAAAAGTCAGAAATCAACAAGTTGAATATATGTGAAAAATTTCCAATATCAAGTCCTTTCTCAACAGAATTTTTCTTAATGAAAAAATAGGCCACCATTTACTGAAAAGGTCCTCTGCAATATACTGTCATTTTCTTTCCCATGAAATCATGAGCCCCCATCCCCAACATTCTTGCTTTTCTTTTGGATCATCTCAATGTCTTAAAGTGCTTAAAAGATGATTGGAGAGAAAGTTGACACAACGTGAATATCAACATGAATGTTAATGTCTCAAAGCCAGCAGAGCTTCCTCAGCTGGGTCAATGAGACATACAAGCATTCAGAATTTGAATAAGACCAGGAGATCAAGATTTTCAGTGACTCTTGCAGAAAGTCTGACAGGTGTGGTTTTCCTCTTGCAAAAAAAGAATTAATTTCAGTTGAAACTTCATACACCAGAGAGGACATAGAAAGTGACCTTTATGTGATTAAAGGGAAATAGAGGATGATCTGGACTGTTACAGTGAAAATTGACACGTTTGTAAGGTGCACAGTGTAAACATATTTGAATATAAAAATATTCAACCTAAGTCAAAACTTTGCTTCCCTTCATCTATGATACTAAATTGTTCTGCAATAGTCTTATTGTTAGACTTGCTGTCACCAGTAATCACTAAAATTACCAGGTCTGAAAACAATGAAGACCCTTTCTGCATTCTGTCTATGTGTCTACTTATGGAATGATCAGCAAGCTGCCTATCCAACCTGCTTTTTGACACAGTAGTAATTTAAGGAGGAAGTTTACTAATAGACAGAGAGTAGAGAACTTGCTCAAAGAATTCCATTAGTCATTGTTTGATATTTTGAGGTAAGCGAGTCAAAATGCTATAGTACTCAACCTTTTTTGCACGTATCTTTCCTGATACAGTTCTCATTCAGTAATAGGCAGTTAGAATTTAATAGGTCTGCAACATCCAGCCAATTGTGTATTTTTGACAGCTGGAAACAATAAATTTATAACAACTATTGTACTTTTATCTGGCACTGTTGTACATAGAATCCATGTATCTCTGCATTACGTACTCTCGCAAAAACTGGCACTGCTTAATATACTAAGCCGTGTAAGTTTGAGAGATGAAATGTTAAAAGTTAAAATTTTAGGGGTAGTCTGGAGCTTATTTTAACTGGCAAGGAGATAGTTTGTGCCGTGTAGTCATTTGTTTATGTTTTCCAAATATAGTCTTCTATATACTAATGATTTCTGAGTACATACACAAAATAAATAGAACACTAATAAGACAAGACAAACATTTATTTACTTAGTGACAAAATAGAATTTTCATAGCTATTAGTTCCAAAATTGCTTATTCACCCTTACCAAGGAAAACTAAAAAAGAAGAAAAGATGTCCAGTGGCTTATTGAGATCAACATGCTTCAGAAATTACCACAAAAAAAGTGAGGAATGTTATAAAATTAACTCTGCATAACACTGTCCACTTGTTTAGGCCTCTGACAATAATCATTTCAACAACTTAGATGCAATGCAATTTTGTCCAATGAATTGCTTTCCAAGGATCAGACTGGGATAAAAGCCGCATATGAAACAGTACAGGAAATTAATATATTTTATAACAAAGAAGTCAAAAGGATTTAATAGGAGCAACATGAGGTATTTATTTTGGCATCTTTTTGCCTTATGTTTTTTAGTTTTCCATAGTTACCTTATTTTTCAAATTGGAAAATTACTTTTAACTAAAAAGTAGGGCTTAGATTTCAAAATAGCAAAACAGGATGTTCCAAACAATTCAGAATGATTTCCAACATGCTTTCACCATTTGAAATAACTCCAAACTCATAGTTCTGAAGTTTCTTTTTCCTCTAATCAGTACCAGTCAAAAATCATTGAAAAACCATGAGCTGCTTTCTCCATGATTCAGATACATCAAGGATCTATGTCCATCCAGACACTGACCTGATCTCTCATTTAAACTGTAGAGATTTCCATAAGAAACACTATTCAATCTTTGATTATATTTTTTTCACTGAGTTCATTTTGCAGTGTCCTATTCAGTGTCAGGTATGCATCTCTATCTCTATTTTACTTCTAGATATTGCAGGAAGCTCCTGCTGTGACATCAATGAAGTAAAAACCAAACCAGATAGTTTCTTCTTTGCTTATTTTACAAGATGAAGAAAAGCTTTTTATATTAATCAAAATTTAACCCTTCCAAATAACTATAGTTATGAAATACAGTATTTTAAAAAATAAAAATAATAATTGCTAAGCTTTAGCTTTTCTTATTTCTTTCTTGGATGCCAGATCTTTTCATCTCACATGAGCAATAAAAGCAACTGATATTTACGTGATGATTATAAAGAAAACATCTTTGAATCCTAAGGTTACAAAGTCTTACTGCTTTTGTAGCAACAATAAAACGGGAATATATTAAAGTGTTTTTGCATAAGAGCAGATATTCCTACAAATACTTTATTCTTGATTTTGTCTTTAATTTTAGGTCATTCCATGGATACAGCTTTATTTATGTCTTATACCATTTGTCACTGTTGGGAAGCCATGGAATACATAAGAATCAGCATTTCTAACATAGTTCTACCATTGCACAGTGAAAGTAGGCACTGAGGAAATAGAAAAGAAGTAAGCAAAATCAGAGTGGAGGCCAAGTATGAGAAGAATACAGTCAGATGCTCAAAGGTATAGAAAAAGTAGCAGCACTGCCAGCTTTAGTGTTTGCTCCCTGCCATTGATTATCGTACCAGAACCATATCCTTTTAAACTTCTCTTTTTAAAGCTATGATTAATGTCTGAGTTTCCCTATAATCACAGAATCACAGAATCACAGAATATTAGGAGCTGGAAGAGACCTTGAAAGCTCATCCAGTCCAACCCCCCTGCCAGAGCAGGATCACCCAGACCAGGTCACACAGGAACCCATCCAGGCAGGTTTTGAATGTCTCCAGAGAAGGAGACTGCACAACCTCTCTGGGCAGCCTGGTCCAGTGCTCTGTAACCCTCACAGTGAAAAAGTTTCTCCTTATCTTCAAGTTGAACCTCTTATGCTCAAGCTTGCTCCCATTGCCCCTCTTCCTGTCATTGGACATCACAGAGCAGAGCCTGGCTTCTTCCTCCTGACACTCGCCCTTTACAAATTTATAAACATTAATGAGGTCACCCCTCAGTCTTCTCCAAGCTAAAGAGCCCCAACTCCCTCTGCCACTCCTCATAAGGGAGATGCTCAACTCCTTCAATCATCTTTGTAGCTCTGCACTGAACTCTTTCAAGCAATTCCATGTTCTTCTTGAACTGAGGGGCCCAAATCTCTGAAAACAGCAACAGCAACCAAATTGAAGTTGTCTAGACTCTTGCTTTGATTTTATTTATTTGTTAATCATCATTTTTTTGAGAACAAACATAGTTTTCTGAGCTCAAATCCTAGTAGATAGTATGGTCTTTAGGTTAAATTATCCTACATACATGTTAAAATCCATTTTCATCTGTCTGCATGCTTTCACAAGGTGATCTCAAAATCCTACTGCCACCTGTAAGAATTATTCAAAAACATGGTGCCTATCATAATAAAGGGCAGATCAGTGCTGAAATTGCAGGCAGTCATTATTGCATTATCTTTCCATGAAAAAAGAAATGGAAAGCACACTAAAATCTGAAAGAAAAAAAAAATCTTTTTGTAACTAAGTACAATACAGTACTTGTGGTTTAAAATTATTAGATTGTCTGCTCATTCCGAACCTCCAACCTGGGGTATTTCCCTGAAAACTTTGGGTTTTGGATTGTTTTTGATTATTTATCGGGTTGGTTGACACCCTTTGTTTTGCATTATGCAAACGTATAATACAGTACTTGTTACTTCTGTTACTTAGAAATGTTTTGTAATTTGACCCTGTTGTATCAGTGATCTAATTTCTTCATTTTGCAACGATGCAGTGAGTTCTTTGATCTGTCATATACGATCATTTCACTCATAAAGGAATGTTGATATATCTTTTTGTTTGTTTTGATTTGTTTAGGGTTTTTTTTGTCCACTTACTATATGTCTGGACTAAATGCCCAGCTTGAAATCCTGACATGATTCCTGCT
>NW_010179346.1:12115-38071 GCF_000695765.1 Mesitornis unicolor
TTAATACCTTAGTTCTGGTTTTCACATCATGGAAGGTTTGCCATAAATGTAAGTGGAGATAAACAGGGATTATAATAAATCAGGGAAAATAGATGGATACATGAAACACTTTGCAGAGTTAAAAAGATTGTATGGGTTGTAAATTAAATGTTTATTAGCACTGCTAGCTGCCAAGATCCTGTATAACTCACTTATATACATAAATTGTAGTTGCATAAACTGACTGCATTAACTCTCAAGGACTTTCTGAAAAATTCAAGGTTGTATGAACTAACCTGCAGAATAACTGCTTGTCCGGACTTGATAACAGACACTAACAGAGCAACAATGACAGTTTGATTCAGAGACAAATGCAAGTCACTCTTGAGTGCCTGCGTTCCATTTTTCTGAGATGAGATAGCTGTCTTTAAAAAGCTTCGGTGTTGAACACCCTGTCACTTTAAAAGGTCAGACATTGGAAGGTATCAGCAAAATTATGCTGTACAGACCATTGGAAGAAAGAATGATTTTATTATCTTCACTCATCTGTTATATATTTACTCTGCTGTCTATCCACAGCAATTAGGAAGCTTATGGAAAAGAACAAAAGATGTGCTGAATGGGTGAACTGATTTCAAATGTGATCCATCACATTAGACATTAAGAGGGAGACATAGAATATCATGGGGAGTGGGGTGAATAATTCTGGATAATGTCACCTTAAAAACATTATTACTTTTAGAAAACAAATACTTTATAGTTAAACGTTTTGAGGTCTGATATTTTATTGATGCTACTGCAATGTCTTATGTTATGTGGCAATATGCAGCAAATTAAACTGCTTTTCCTGTTTCTGAAAAATGCACTTAAAAGCATTCTCCATTCCCACAGAAAAAATATATTAATAAAGGACTGCCTTATCAGCCATTATTGCAAAATGATGATAATAATAATAGCCATTGTTGTCGTCATCATCATTGTTGTCATCATCATCGTCGTCGTTGTCGTCATCATCGTCATCATCATCATCATCATCCAGGGAAATATTGGCTGTTGTTTATGAATTACCTTTTTGTTCTACATATGTGGTGGGTTGACCCCAACTAATAGCTGAGCATCCACATGGTCACTTGCTTATCTCTTGCCCATGCCCAGCAGGATGGGGAAGAAAATGGGAAGAATAGGAGTAAGAAAAATCATGGGCTGAAATAAAGACAGGGAAATCACTTATCAGATACTGTCATAGCCAAAACAGACTTGACTTGAGGAATTTAATTTGTTAGCAATAAATATTTAGATACTGATTCAGGTACTGGGAAACAAAGGAGACAAATATCTAAACACTTAGGGCCAGATACCTCTCCTCCTTGCTTCCTGGGCTCAAGTTTACTACAGTCACTAACTTGTTATCACCGCATGTCACACATTCAGTTCCTTCAGTGATACAACAGCTGGTACAGGTGGTCAGGGTCAGGATGTAGCAGTTTCTCTTTTCCTCTCTTTCTTTCTTGTTCATTTCTTAGGTTCTGGCACATGTACTTCACAGGCTGCAGTGTCTTCAGGGGTGTACCTCCTCTGGCAAGGGCTCATCCATGGGCTGCAGTCCCTTTGAGGGTGTACCTTTTCCTCCATGGAGAATTTCATACACTTATGACATTGCTGTTTCCCTCATTTCCTCGTTCCATCCCTCCTACTCCTCTGACCTTTCCTAAACAAAGGAAATTTGTTTCACAAACACCATGCACTTGTCTTGTAGGCTCAGCTTTGGCCTCCACTGGATCCATTATGGAGCTGTTTGGAACCAGCTGTGTCAGGCACAGAGCAGCCCTCAACCTTGTCCCACAGAAGGCATCCCTGCAGCCTCCCACTATCAAAACCTTGCCATTTACACCAAATACAATGTATTAGAAAAGGACATAGATAGAAGATTATTTTCATTTAAGCTAAAAGCACAGCCTACCTCCATACACAATGTTAAGACAAATTTGTATTCAAAATTTATACATGCATATAGATTGACTACAGAAGAAAAACATGAATTGCATACCCCAAAATTGAGTACATAGAACCTACTTACTTACTGTGTTTACTATATGAACATCTATGGTACAGTAAAGAATTAAGGACCATTTCTACAGCACTATATTTTGGTTCATCAGAGGTCAGTGCAAATTGAAGACTGTCATATATAGCTATATATGTGTAACTTAGAGTAAAATTGCTTCTGATTAAATGGGATTAAACAACTCCACAATATAAGTATGAATTGTCTAGTCAATAGCCAGAGAGCTGTTATACTAGTTGCTATTAACTGGAATGTGAAGAATGTTTCTTGAGCTATAACACTACCATATGATGCAAAGATTCAGCTCTCTTTGAACAACTACTCTCTGTGCTAGTCTTCCATTATTAAAATGAGATGGTAATACTTTCTTCTCTGACATCTGCATTGTGAAGATAAATACATGCTCATGACAGAAGCCATGTAGCCATTCAAAGAAGCAGTTGTAAGTTCTAGCTGGGTGATTGTTGAAGGTTTGAAACTAATCTTTCAGAAAGAGTGAAGTTAGATGAGTTTTTGAAATGTTAACTTGACAAAAGGAATCTATTAGGATCACAAACATATTTTTTTGTAAGCAATGAAATAATATTAAATTTCGTGAAAGCTTTTGGAAACATCTATGCAGCATAGTGATTTTCTTATGCAAAACTAGAACTATTGATTTTCTAAGATATTTTACTAGACATTTTTTTGAAAAGCAGTTCAGTTTAGACTATTTTGCTTTCAAAAGACATAACCGTGTATCTCCCAGCATTTTTAGGTGTCTATTCAATTGGATAAAACTTTGTTCTATATATATACATAGTATGTTTTCTAATTTTCATTATTGCGCATTTATATGATTTTAAAGTATTTAAAGTAAATTGAAATCCAGCATACATATCTACTACAGTGTTGTTTCAAGTGTGGTCCAAGCTATGGACTGTGAATACTACTATAAATTTAGCTTTTGTAAGTTCTCAGCATATATCCAGCTTCCTCTTTTAGTAAAATGCTACAGGGATGTCTGAAATGCCAAAAGGCTTTAAGAAAATTTGAAATTCCTTAACTCCAGCTGCATTTTTCTATCTTTCTCCATATGTAACACATAAACTGATTCTACACAACAGGAGGAAGTGAAATCATCTAAGCCTATTCCATGTTACACATAGAGTACCTGACAATGTGCCATGGTATCTTTGAAATTGGTGGTGTCTCTTCTGTTATGTTATTATCTATGCATTTTACCACAGTGTACTTTTTTTTTTTTTGGCTGAACATCCTAAGACCGAAAGTATGAAGTTATTTTGCATATATTACCATCTGTGCTGAGTATGTATTCAAAGAAATATGACAATATCCCCAAAAAGGAAGGCTGAGGCCTTGGAAAAAACTTATTACCATTGAGTATAAAATGTCATGACAAATTTTCTTTTCTATTGTGCTTTGCTTATATTCAAGTTTCTTATGAAACAGAAGATACAGTTTTCACAAGAGGAACCACATAATGTAATTCTTTTTCAGTAAATGTTACTGCAAGATATCAGGAAGAAAAATGGAAGCCCTTGAAGATACAACTCTTCTTAGCTGTGTTGTTAAGAATCACTGGAATACTAACCTGCAGCTCATTCAGCCAGCTGCTACATTAGTAAAGACATTTTATGTCACTTGCAAACTGTAGCAGAATATTAAAAGTCAGCTAAGTTGTCAAGGAAATTTGCATTGTTGCATACTAAATATTTTAAGAGGGAATAGATGTGCAAACA
The DNA here is from genome assembly GCF_000695765.1 of Mesitornis unicolor. Classification (NCBI taxonomy): domain Eukaryota; kingdom Metazoa; phylum Chordata; class Aves; order Mesitornithiformes; family Mesitornithidae; genus Mesitornis; species Mesitornis unicolor. The sequence continues at coordinate 15,902 of NW_010179346.1, forward strand.
AGCAAAAAGATCTTCTTAGAACAAAGGTACTGGATGAAAAATGTTAAGCTTTATCATGTAAACTGTTTGATCAGTTTTAGTCAGCAAGTGTACTTCTGAGTCACGTAATTAATTTGATTGCAATAGTTACTGTACTGTCTTATTATGAAGAATCACCTTATCTGAATTATGAACAAAACATTCTGTTTACATAGGCTTGCTTCTTAATAAGCAATGCCAAAACCTTTCAGCTGACACAAAATAAAAGAATCTTTTTCTGTGAGCTGAGTTCTGTTTTTCTTTTTATGAATAACCATGGACAATTTTATTTCATTTTCCTTACTTAAAGCCCCAATTTTTTTGGTCCTATCAATAGATAGCACTGTCAATCTTGTCAGCTTTGAATTACATTACAGCAATTGCTACTGGGGAAATATCCTAAGCCCCAAAATAACCCCAGTCTAAGTCTTTGTGTTACTCATGAACTTTTTGTTCTAAGTATTTTACATGATCGTGTCGTAGTTCTGCTTTCTTACTGCAATCTTTCCCTGGAATTTACATACATTTAGACTAATTGTTAATTACCTTGGTGAAGTCCTGTGATGACATTTAATTGATCTAGTTAATTTCTGCGACTTACTTAATTTTAAGAAGTAACTGTTAACCCAAAGTTAACCCAACTCATAGATGAAGAGAAAGCACCCAATGGAAAACTGAAATTTGTAACACTGTTCAGGAATATAAATATATGTTAGTTACTTAGAGAATGAAAACACTGTCTTAACCAGACAAAAGCTTTACAGTGATCAGACACACTACCCTCAGGCTTACCTATCTGATGTAGAACACGTAGTTTACAATAGGGATAGACACCAAAAGCTAATAACAACCTTGAATACCAATAAATCCCAGTTATAACTAAATTTTTAGATCATGGAAAATGTTAATAACGTATGACAACCTGACACTAAACTTACCTAGGCCTGTTTTGTTGTTTCACATTCATAAATTTCAGGGTCAGTGAGATAAAAGTTTAAGTATTTATGTGTAAAAACATGATTATGATAATCTAAGATTTACTCTGTTGGTTTTAAACCTTCATACTTTAAAAAAAATCCCCGAATGTTTCTAAACACAATATGAAGGATAATTAACTCTGTTCAGGAATATTTCAGAGAATAATATATTACCTGAGAGCTCTTCCTTTGTCTCAAAATTCTTTGCAAAGAGGTACCTTTCATTCTGAACAAGTGCCAGCTAAGCTAATAAAGAAAAACATGTTAAGCAAAAATACAACTACACTGTAATAGTAAGTTAAACCTGCTTTACCAAATGCTTCAGATACCACATTCAAACAACAGGATAAGATCTGTTCTTAAATTTTTAGTTAAAAAATTACACTTATAATTATTTAGGTAGATTATGGCTAATATTCCACAGATGTATTTGCATGGAAAAAAAACAACAACTTAGAATTTCAAAAGCACAGGTAAGATTTAAGAAAAAGACACTGATGTTTCCATTGTTTTTCAGAAGTCCTGTAAGGACAAGCTGAGAGTTGGGGTTGTTCCACCTGGAGAAAAGAAGTCTTCAGGGAAAACCTTATTGTGACCACCAACAGTCTGCCCATCAAATCCATATTTCTCTAATTTAGAGAAAATTATGTTGTGGGGGACTATGTCCAAGGCTTTTCAGAAGTCCAGATAGATGACATCCATAACTCTTCCTTTGTCCACTGATGTAGTCACTTCATCATAGAAGGCTGCATCACTAGGTTGGTGAGGCAAGACTTGTGAAGACTGGCTGTCTCAAATCACCTCACTGTGCTCCGTGTGCCTTAGCATAGCTTATAGGAGGATCTCTTCCATGATCTTCCCAGGTACAGAGGTGAGGTTGACAGGCCGGTAGTTCTCAGGGTCCTCCTTTCTATCCTTTTTAGAAATGAGTCCAATGTTTCTGTTTTTTCAGTCACCGGGGACTTCACCTGGCTGACATGACTTTTCAAATGTCATGGAGGATGGCTTGGCAACTATATCAGCCAGTACCCTCAGGACTCTGGGATGCATTTCGTCAGTTTCCATAGGGTTCTCTAATAAAGGAGTCAAAGCAACAGTTACTGCTCTAAGTAATATGCTGAAGTTCTTACAGACATTTCCTGCAACACAATTTCCTCAGACACATTAGGCTAGATAAAGCCTAACAGTTCAATAGCCTTTAGGAGTTACTTGGCATGGTTGTTCATATGTGCATTCACTCAAGAAGATGAATATCATGAGGGTGATTAATACATCATTTATAGTACCAATGAAAGGTCAGTCATAGATCACAGCAAATCCCTGCACCAGCAGTAAAATGAATAACATTTACATTTTAAAAAGAAAATATTTTATAAACTTGTAGAATTTGATGGTAGCAGCACCCTGTTATATACTTATTTTGCAAGGAGGTTTATGTATTGTCCAGTACAGATTATGGGAGATGCAACAAAATTTTTAATACATTTAAAGGATTTTTCAGCCATCTCTCCTAACAACAAATGTGCCTTCGTAAAAGCAAAGGTGGTTTAGCTAGAAACGTAAAGACACCATAGTTCAGCAGCAGCTCATTTCATATCAGCTTTTTTAGTTTAATTACATTTTCGTAATCCCCTAGCTATTCCATAAATATCACAGTCTGATCTCTTGTGTGAGGAATCAGTTCCTTCGTAATGATATACATGGAACAAAAATTCTATCTTTATTAATTTATGTCTATAGGGAAATTGTAAAATACTTTCATTGTTATCTTTTTTTTTTTCTTAATTAAGAAAAAATAACCAACTGTATTAGAATTTATGTGAAAGAGAAAGGAACAAATGCTTTTTATTCTGGCTTGTTTTACGATAATGTTTACTGTCAACCTCAAGATGGATTCTCAGTGTTCCTTGCAAGAATAGAACAAGGTGCTATCCGTATTTCTCTTGCTTCACCTGCTACTGAAGACCTGTGGAACCTGTTAGATTTGATCAGCTTATTAATTTTCCCATGTCTTAGTGTTTCTATCACACTTTGTACACTAAAGATTTGAGTACAGCTGAGACAGTACCACAATAAAAAATCACGATGATGAATAGTCTCAAGTGTGGCCTGTATTATCCTGTCTCAAGTGCATTCAATATCTTGAAACCATCACATTCAGAAAGTTTTGAGATCAAATAAATCAATAAAGCATAGCAATACAAATAAAGTCAGAAAGGAACATAGTCTATTCTCCATACCTCTTTTCCCCTTATTATTTATTTCCTCTGGCCCCAAATCTTGGAAAATCTGAACCCTCTAATAACTACATTACACAACCTTTTTGCATGATGCATTTCTGTCTCTGTTGGCTTCTCGTCCTTCTTGTGCCCATAGATAAAGAGCATCAAGCTGCTGTACATGGAGCATGTTTTGTTTTATATACATAAAACCTTTATTTAAATCTAAAATACCACACCTGCATTTTTAAGCACGTTAGTGTTTATTAAAAAATTAATACCTTAAATATAATTTAAAATATTTTGATCAATTTAAAATTTAACAATTTGTTATTTGTGCTCTCTTCCTATATTTAATATACTAACTTAAAAAGCCTCTACATTACTGATGACAAATTTATATGTGATATAAAACATTATTGCTACAATGGTTTGATGAGCTACAAGAAGATGGACTGTATACTTCCTAAAAATTATTTCTAGGCATTAATTATATTTATAAACTCATCCATAAGAACAAATTGGAAAAAAAAAAAACCCCAAACAAAAACAATCCCCCCCAAAAAAACCCACAAAAAACACAAAACAAAACCAACCCCCCAAAAAACCAACAAAACAAAAACACAAAAACAACCAACCAAACAAACAAAAACAACAAACTAACCATTTTCTTTTGGTATTTTCCTTTGTGTTACTAATTTTTCTCACACTGAGAAGAAAGACAGAAATTTAAGCTTCTGTTCAATCATTGTTTCAGTATACTGGAGTTCATCTTTCTAGATATCCTACACATCACTCTGAGAAATATTATACCTTAATTCCTCTGTTAGTTCAAAACCTCATATTCACATGCACTATGTAGGTGTTATGCCTCAACAGTTTTTCGATCTCATATGCAGCCACAGAGTTACAGAAGCTCTTTACCCCTGTCACACCCATCCGCCCTCCCTGTTTTCCAAATCAGAGGATTTATCATACTTCTTTGTGGCTTTTCAGCCATAGCACTTTGTATTTCCTCACACTGAAAGCAGGCTTTGTGCATAAAGAGGGAGATATCTCTTTTTCTGTCTCATATTCTTCAATTAAAGATCAATCTTTAATTCATGGCACATTTGAAGAAACACATACAAAGTTGAATAAGATTAGAACAAATAGATCTATTGCTTACATAAGTTATAACCTTCTATCAAAGTCCCATGTAATCATTCAGCTGAAGGTAGTATTGAAACAAACCCATCAATCTTCAGTTGTTCTTGAGTACCACTGTACAATTGGAGGTTGCTAGGGCAGAATTTCCAAGGTGTAGCTAGTGAATGAAATAATTACAACCTTAGAACAATAAAGGGAGAAAAGAAAATCTCATCAGATATACTCATTGAGAATTTCAGCTCTATGCTCAGATAGAACATCCACATGCTCATAAGATACTTCCTGAAATGCCAGAATATTCATACTAACTACATTTTAAGGACCAAATTATGTTTTTACCTAAATCCATGAATGCATTTAGGTTAAATAATCTTTTTTGGAAAACACATGAAAAGGGAGGTCAAGCCACAGTATTCATAGAAAACTCACAGATAGACCGGATCACATTAAGGTCTAATTTATATCAAATTTTTCCTTCCCCCTGCATCCAGTTACCTCTCAGTGAAGTTTAATGTACTATATACATTAATAAGTATTAGATTTCTGTACAGAGACAACAAACTGTAATATCATACAAGGAAAAAAACAGCAAGTATGAATTGTATCTTTCATCATGTATCAGACTCTTCAGTTGACTAACAGGCTAAATAATCTTCTCTTGCTAGAGATACAGAACCCAGCTTGTGGGAAACCTGCCTCTTTGATATACAGCTTCATTACCATGAAGAGAGATTCAGTGTGGAAAGGAAAAGCAATTTCAGGAGTAACTTTGCAAAAAAAGTCAGATAAATTATACCTTCTGAAACAATTCTTTTAACTCCAACAGCTTTAGCATATGCTCAAATACAAATACACTTTTATGACAGCTTCTGCCTTATCATTTTTCTACCTGCACCTGAATTAAAAACGTGAGATATGCAATCATTAAACATAAAGGTCTTCTATATTTGGTGTTGTGATAGACCATGTCCTGTTATAATCACCTGAGCAATGTTCTAGAGAAGCAATTTTTTTTTCCTGATTAAGAATTCTGGAAAAATAAAATAGACACTTTCATTTTTTCCACTGCAAAAATATTTTTCTTTATTGCAATCTTGTAAACAGTTGTATGGTTTATCTGAGTGGAATGTAGCATTTACAATCTTTTTCACACTTAACTAGCTCTCACGGTCAATTAATTGCAACTTATTAGAATAATATTAGGTTTTTTGAAAAGCATTTATTTTGACAATCTCATTAGCTTATATTGAGATATGACAAGAATTTTGAAGTTGGAAGAACAATAGATGACTAAAGACTCATACCAACAAGAGGAGTCTGTGACTCAGTGCTCTTTGCTAAGAAGAGTAAACCACCTGTTGCTACAAAAAGGGGCTAGAGACTACAAGATTATACTGCATAACAAGGGCAAAGACAGGAGCTACAGGACTTAGGTGGGAAGCAATTCTGAGGAGTGAAACAAAAATCTACTAACCTTTCTTCAAATCACAGTGGATAACACTTGAAGGTTTCCCAGTGCAGTGCGACTGAACATCTCAGCAAAATTGTGTCTCAAATGGTTTTCAGTTGCATTCACTTGATCCTTCAAGGAAGACAGCAAAGGGAACTAGATAATGAAATCATCAGATATATCCGGGACAGGTGATATTTAAACTGCATGCATATCAATTGAGACACATAACGAATGGATGTACTCTCTGAGAGCAGTTGGCACTGTATCTCTTTGGGTTTGACAAAGGTGCAGCTGAGAAGAGGAACAGTAAAGGAAAAGAACCAAGAAGACTGAGAAGGAAACTGAAATGATTTCTATGCATTTTTAATATGTAAAGATATGTAAACCAAACTATAGCAACAGCCAATCAAATACCAGTAGATTATAAGGATGGATACTAAGAAATAGTACTCATATTGATCAAAACAGTAATCAAGTGGTTCTATGCCTATACGTTATTAGGAGACTTAGTGTGATCTAAAAGTATTGTAAATATTTGCACCCTAAATTGTCAAGAACTTGACCGCAGAAATTAGAAACTTGCACTATATAGTATGTGAAACCAAATACTAAAAAGTGGAAATATGAAAATAAGAGAAATTGGCAGCTGTAAATGATTCATGCTAGCATGATGCTGAGGGAACAAAAAGAGTAGCAGAACAGTATTCTTTTATCTGTATGTTAAACCCTAAGAATGTAAGAGATATCATGGACAGAGTATCTACTTGATAAAAATTCTCTTTGAAAAGGGATAATATTTCCATATTGAAATTTTATCCTATGAAAATAAAAACAAGTTATCAGGGAAACTTCACCTAACTATACAAGAAATTATATCAAGAAGTTATCAAACTGATATCAAAATTATGTCAAGATATCTTGAGAATTAAAAATATTGAAGAGGTGGAAAAAGATGAATTAAAGCAATACAATTAAACAATGTACACAGTATAGCACACATCTACAAAGCCTAATGATACAATTCAGGTCTCTAATTTTACAATACTGCTTGAAATAAGTAATTTTCTAAAGCAGTTTTGCCCAAAAAACATGATTAGGAAAATAACCACGTGCCTCTAAGACAACTGAAGAACCAAGTATTTCTTTTAACCTAACACTGCAGATCAAGAACGAAATAAATGTGAGACATGGAATAATGTAGTAATCTAAAACTGTAATGAAGGAGATTGGATCAGATCATCCTGTGGCAAGACTTTTTGAAGTGCTTAACTATGAAAATGCAGACTTGTATAAAAGGAGGTGAAAAGACAATAAAAATGGTATTTGAATGTCCTCAAAGATGGTAAGTGACACAGAAATCCAGATTGCATAAGCACTGACCCTGGAATACTGCATGTACTTAGGCAACAAGTCAAAGATGATGATAATTGAGGACTAGCAGTTCAGTAGATTGCTCCTGACCATTCTATGCCCATAGATACAGTCAAGGTACTGATTAGGCTTCATGAAAGACTGTCACCCTTGTTGAATCACTTTAACATAATTATGCTCCTTGAACTACCATTTCCTTGTATTCGGCCTGGACAAAGACAATTTAAATGCATTTCCTATAAATGGGCAATTTTCATTGGTATTGGATGTGCTCTTGGACATTTAAAGTTCAACCTCTCTGTGATCAGATAGTTTTTGCATGGATTTACAATTTTGTGCTTGTTGGGGAGCTTTGTTGAATATTTTAAAATTCAGGCTGTTATTCTCTGTAACTGTTCATTAGTATACAGCCAGAGAGAGATAAAGTGAATGCATGTGTCAGATGTATTTCTTGGCATTGATTTTATTTTAAACTATTTTTCCTATGACCTTTTTCTCTTTTCTTTTGTTTTTAATATTTTTTATTTTTCTGTTCAGTAAGGGGAGAAGAATGTCATTGTGTTTGTGTGTACCTGTGCAAAATACATCTTCAGAACATTGCAGATTAAGATTAAAATGAAGCCGTTCAAAGCAGTAAGTAGCAGAAACACTGAGCAATTTTAAATAACTTTAACTCACTCTAAACTGCCAAAAGCATCAATATACCTGGCAAATATTTGAGAGAAAAACATTATGTGTCACTTTCTTTGATTTTGCGCACTACCCACAATTACCTTTCTCCTGGGAGAAGAAAAAGGAACAGAACAAGTCAGGGCTTCCACTGTAGTTCATTCTCTATCCTTATAATCTAATAAATGCTGTTTCTAATGACTGATAAAATAGCTGATCAGGGACAGAATCGATTCTCATCTCTTTTTGTCAAAGTAATCACACCCAGTGCTTTGTGGTCTCAATGACCAAACAAAAGGTCTGATTCTCAAAAATCCAGGGCTATTTACATGAATAACAGAAGGGACATGAGTGAGGGATATCAGTATCAGTTCCCGACAAAACTGCTCCATGTATGAGTACCCCAAAATGAAAATAAAAAGCAGAAATATAGCAATTTTCATCTTTATTCAATATTATGTAACTAATAATTTTGGCTGAAGTACTGTAAGGATTGCCTGGCTTGTAGTTCAAACAGGTTTCGGTAACGTCTAAAGCACCAGGTGACTCACAGGGGTTGCAAGAGTGACTCAGCCTTGGGTTGCTTTGAGGTCCTACATCTGCAAAGACAACACATGGGGAGCTGCTTAGATAGCTCAGCCTTGAGTTGTCTGATAAGCCCAAGACTAAAACAGGGCAGTGCCACACAAAGAATGGAAACCTGAATTGAGTCTTGAAATTCCCCAATAAATAGTATGCCCTGAGTCCCAATCAAACCACTATTCAGTTGCCTAAAAGTAAAACAAAGGTAAGCTGGAGGACTTCTATCTGGCTCCAACAGACCCAAACAATACAAAGATATGCAAGAGAGAGAGCATACAGAAGGGAACAACATCCATGAATAAACAAAGATAAGGGCAGACACTGCAGAAGAAACAACCACCCGGGTGGTCCAATCTACTCAGACATGCCCCTGCCTGCTGTCCCATACACCAGGGGATAAAAACTCTAAGATTTATGTTAGAAATGGGGAGTTACTTCTCCAGCCATGGAGTGATGAGAACCTTCCCCCTTGGTCGGAATTCTGGCCAAGGTAATTTACATGAGAGCACTTACCTGGAGGGGTAAGTGAATATTTGGCAGGCTTCAAGTTTGTAGTCACAGGTGATTGACTAACACATATGTGGTATCCTGAGTTGTTTGAGAGTTGTGATAGTGTGCTCCATGAATCGCCTGGGAATTATAATAGTGAATTTTGTGAGTAGCCTGGGAGTATTTATGAATTGCTTATGAGCAGTAACAGTGAGTTTTGTGAGTGGTCTGCAGCCTGTGGGCTGTAATAGTGCATTTTGTGACTGTTGCAGTTGCAATAGTGCATTTTGTGAATCTCTTGTGGTTGTAAATAGTGTAGTCTTGCTTTTAAAACTGCAATAGCGCATTCTCCATTGTATCCTTAAACCTGCAATAGTGACGTACTGGATCTGCACATGTTGTTCAAATAAATTGTTAAATTTAAACTCTGCAGTAGAGTCTCTTTTCGTCACAAGTACTAACTTCAGCTTTCACAAAGCTAATATGATAAAGCTTATATGTAGCATATCTATGTATAATATATTTTATTATAATTAAATATATATTCAAAAATATGTTAACTCACACCTTGCAGGTTTAGAACCCTAATATAACAAAGTTACTAGTAACGTCTTTGTAGGTTATTGTTACAACAAATAGAAAGAGACAGGTATTTCTGGAAGATAATTCACAGTATAGATGGCTTTATATTTGAAGATCAAGATTTCTTTCAGTTATACAAATCCATGTCAACCTAAGCAACATGGTTAGGTTCATATAACCAGTGGAATGAAACCAGGCTTTAGAGCCACAAGTAGGATAACCCCTTCCTTCATAGCTGCTTGGCCTTGAATTGGATTTACATTAATGCATTTACCCTGACACATTGCCACAAAGTCTCTAAATTTCCCAATAGCTAAGCATCTCTTTGCCACACTTTATCTTCACATCCATATGTAATCTATACACATTCATTATTTCTATAAGGATTACCAGTCCTCATGATTAGCAGACATATTTATTTGGATGTTATATAATATCTACATTGTTTTGTTTATTGTCTTTAAATTCTTTCTCCTTCCTGTTCTTTATATAATCTTCTGAGCCAAAGCTCTGGTAGGTAACACATTTTTCCACCTGACAGTGTTCTATGTCTATTCTGTTCAAATATTGAGCTGCTAAAGCACAATACTACGCTTACAGAATTGCGGTGTTGTATATTCCAGAATTAATAGGAGGTCATTCTTATTCATTCTTTTCCTTGAAAATCCAGTCACACAAAAATTACTACACTGGATCAGATCTGTGGGTTATTCAGCTAAGGATCCTAACTCCCAACAATGAAAATTACCAGGTACAAGATTTGGAATAAAAGTTTACAGATAAGAGCACTTACACTTGCTGAAAGATTTTTATATAAATCCTTAATATTTAGAGCCCTAAAGCCTTAATCTTAAAGTATGTACATCCTTCTAAATAGCAATTATAACAGGATACTCTAGCTGCCATGGTAAATATGTAATCCATTTTTTAATCTTGCTATATTCAAGGATAACCTTTGACAATGAGTGCTGCAGGTGAATTATACTGTATGGAAATATTAATAAGCATGCAGTCATTTTGAATTGAGTACTTTTCAGTTTCACTGAACTTCACCTTATGATACAGAGAAAATAAAAATTTCTGATTTTTTTTTTCTACCTTTTTACAGTTAAGCACTGGATTCTCATATCTGCAATTAGCTGGGCTTTGTTACTGGCTCTTCTAAAGAGCTCTCTTGGAAATGTTACCTGTGAGAGATTTTTCCAAAAGAAGGGACTGGTCTAAGACCACCAGATCCATTGATAGGTCAGTAAGATGTGCTACTAAATACTTAGGAACTTCTGAAAATTTTATAGTCCACAGGTAGAAGGAGGGCAGAGTAATAAACAAGACCAGTTATAATTATAATATAATTATTTAAATTACTGACTTAGCAAAAGTGCAGCAACGATAATTTTTTTATTTAGATGTAGTGCTAAGAAGCTTCTGTACTAAGTTTCAACAAGAACAACATGAAAATGTTGTTCATGCAGAGCAAGAACCTGGCAAGTTCTGTGCTTTTGAATCATACTAAATTTTGGAATCTTTTAAAACACATGCACTATTCTGCCTTTTCTTGCTCTGTGAAAAACTACAAGCTATGCTAATCTCCACTCAGAAATTTTTAGTTCTTTTGCATCAAAATGAGTGACAAAAAGTGTAGTGGCTACATAAATGTAAATCAGGCACCCATTTTAGAAAATCCAGTTATAGAAATCACAGTAAACTAAATTATTTTTAATTACTTATATTTTTAAAATTCAGAGTTATAGTCTATTATAATCCATTTATATAGATTATATTTGTAGAAATTTTGTAAAAATACCAATCTGGCCTGATGTCAGCACTTGCACTTTTTCCAGTTCATAATTTGATTTGAATCCTGTGTAGCTGTATTATACTTCCAGAAATTGTATTTACATTTTTATAGCATTCAGGTGCTCTGTAGTCCTGATTTACACTCATTCAATGTAATTAAAGTATTTGTTATGGGCTTGTAAGGTAGTCAGTGATCTGTGTTTCCACACTGTCTCTCCCCCAAAAACAAATGTATTTTGTTCAACAAGCTCAATCTTAAGCAAACAAACAAACAAACAAACAAAGCTAAAAATTATCTAAAGCAGATTAATCTACGGATAGAAGCTCCATCTGATTTGAATTTCCCTCTAACCCTACAACACCACTTTAGAATTTAAAATAAAGGCCTTCGTCTAATGGAATCAGACTCTAGGTACAGTAAAGAATCTTCCATAGTGTCAGTGGCTTAAGTCACACTAACAGAAAAAGACAGACTTAAATTCTGTTCTTACCATCACTGTCTCTTTTTACATTATATTTGAGGTCTTTTAGACAGGGAAACTTCATACAATAGTGTCATATGGAATTCATCCTCGAATATGAATATGTTAAATAACACTATGTTGAATTCTATCTATTTTTTGCCTTTTGCAGTTCAGTTTAACCCTGGCTGACAGCTATCTTTACTTTATTTAGGTGTCTTAACCCTTTGAAGCATAATACATATTAATATCTAATTTTAATGCTGTGAAAGCTCCCGTTCAGTTTCTTTAAAACAGAAAGGGATTTCTCACACATAGATTTGACTAATTTCCATTGGTGTATATCCAAACCTGAATAGACAGCACAAAGACAAGTACATGTTAGTTATCTCCCTGAGAAACTAAAGTGAAAGTGCTTTAAAAGGACATTTGAAAAGTGATCATAAATACGGGCTTCTTCTTCAATAGATTATAACAGAACAACAATGATATAAAATCAGGCTAATTTATTCAGAAACTGAGACTTACTGAAGGCTGTGGGTATTAAAGTAAAAAATATCTACCTTGTTTTCCTAATGGAAGTTTTTAAAGCACATAAATAATAGCAGAAAATCCCCCACTATAGCTTGTGTTCTTCCCAGATTGTGCCCATTTTTGTCTATTTGAAAAGATGATTTCTCATTTAAAACAAAAGTGGGTAAGATAAAGGCAATAATAATGGAATAATATATTTATGGTCTGATTGACATGTGATTTCTCTTCTATGAGAGTTTACTGGTTTTGAGGATTAACAGTCCAGCAGAAAAGAACTGCCTTTGTTTTCCTTATCTTGTTATTTCTACATAATATTCAAAGCTAATGAGTGGCTTTGACTAGCAGTCAATGCCAGGAAATTCACCAGTAGAACTGGAAAGGGAAAAGGAAATTACTTTTCATGGTAAAATGCGAGTAATTTGAAAAATAAAGCACAATAAATATTGGGTATAAAATAAACATTTTACCCCTCAGAGCTGTACACACACGTATCTTAGAGACATCAAATTAAAAAATGCATCTAACTGAAGTCATCCCTCTCTCATTAATGAGCAGAAACAGTTATTATAAAGCAATTTGGTGAAGGATTGATTTTAGGTTTTTCAGGTACATTGTGTTCTATATTTAATGTTACTCATCAAGTTTTTTTCCTTGACAGAAACTGAAAAACTAAAAAGCATGAATCTAGTTTTATTAATAGTATGCTTAAAACTCATTGAATCAGGTTGTTTACATTCCCCCTCAAACTAATTCTCAAGGCCAAATTCCCTGTTCATTTCCACTGACTCAGAGTTTGAAAGTGTAATTAGACATCATGGGAGTGTTAATCTGGAGAGAATGTCAAGTCCAGTCAACATCCCCACCATAGTTTCTGGCAGTCTAGACTCACATGTACTGAGGTATGTTAGGACACATCACAAAGAACACACATCGTTATGCTTTCATGCTGAGCTGCAGTCAGTTTAACTGTGCCTCTCACTACAGGAGAACTTTACACATGTTTGCTGCTACCATCTTGTCTCACTGCTACAGTGCCAAAGTGGAGAACTGTTCACAAGAATCAAAATAGCTAGTCTGATTTTTCACAAGAGCCTCAGTGCCAGTACTGCTGGCCAAGAGATAAAAAGGTGGCTGTGATCTCTTTCAAGCAGAAGAGTTAAAGTTTTAGGTGAACTGCAAATCATGACATGCCTGCATAAAAACATAGTAAAAGTGCATATTTCTATTGTCCCTTAAGAGGTGTTGAACTGTTTAATGGATTCCTCCTTTGTTCTTTCCTTCCTTGTCTTCATTCCTATCATTCATTTCAGAACAAGTAACAGTGCTGCTCATATTCAATATGAAAGACAGCACTGGCTTACAAATAAAAACAGTATAAAAAGGAGATTGAGCCTTTAACCTTTACTTGCACACAAAATATACCCCATCACACATTTCTGCATTTGTCCCAGACTGCCCAGATCTTTTTTATATCATTCAACTCAGTAGTGAAACTAACTGTTGTGGAGATAGCTGAAGTACCATTTCATATAACTCCCAAAGAGGCGCTTCACTTCTGGCCTAGATTCTAGTAAGCTTGGTCTGTGATGATATGTTAGAAGCACAATTCAGCAGAGTCGTCCATACAATAATGGCTTAAAAACTGCTTGGAAGAAAAATTCACTCCTAGCATTTCTTTTCATAAATCCTATTAACACTGTGTCAATTACAGGTTGACCTGGTTTCCCAATCCCCCTTCCAAATGTGCCTCAGCCTTCATGTAAAATTCACTTTAAAGTGAAGTTTCCCCCTAAGAATAGAGAACTGGAAAGACTGTTAATATGGATACCTACTGGGCACTCCAGTACTGGAGCAATCCTAAAGAACAGTTTATGAGAGCAATGAAGGATTTCCCCGACTTTGCTTCAAAGAATCAGCAGTTATAGCAAACCAATACAGACTTGAGAAAATATAGGATACAAACAAAATAATTATGCAGAGAATACACAGGCATCAGCAAATTTGTTTCTTTATTCCTGCTAGGTTAAGAAAATTATTTTGTGATTCTTAATACAGAGAAATTGAATGAAGGGTTGTTGATATCAGTGACATACTCAACAAGCATATCCATTCTGTACAAAAAGAAAAGTGAGTAGGACTAAGAATCAGTTTACTTACTGTGGAGTGACACTGTGCCTTTCCACAGTCAGAAAAAAATTATTTTGAAAGTGTTTTAGTGGTTGTAGAAGTCAATGGTGATGTTCAGTGAGGCATTTGATGGCATAACTAGTTTTATATTCCCTTCTTAAGTCGTGTTTGATGTGGCCATGACCCTATCATGGATCTACAGGATGGAGCAATTCCACAGCTGGAAATACAAGGTGGATAACAAGTCTTTTTGACTTGATAGGTTTAGAGAGAATATGTTCAGTGCCAGTAGCGAAGTCTATTAAACTCATGGACTAAAGGTAGCATCTATTCTGCAAATCTGACAAGTTCCTATAACTAAATTTTGAACCCTTTCTTGTTTATCCATCATTAGTACTTAATGCAGTTTATAGTAGTCACTAATGCAGAGGTTTATCATGTCAAAGTGGGCATCTGCCTTTGCACCTTATTATTATTTTTTTAGCATTATTATCTTTTGAATTGAGAACTGTAACACACTAACAAACCTAAGCAAATTCAAAAGAAAAAAAATTAATTCTTTGTCCACTCCAAACCAGTTACAAACCCTAAGGCAACATCTATGTGAAAAGTAAAACATGTAGCTTTATTTACTACACAATTAAACAAGAATAAAATTAAAATTTTATCACTGATAATAAATTATTCTTAATTGACATTTTCAGCAGAAGTGTTTAAAACAGAGTAAAACAACAAGTGACAGTCGGATCTCCTTCTTGCCTTTTATCTGCCAACTTTTCTGGTTGTGAGTCAGAACACTAATCATTCTGACACAGGTGCTGCAGTGCCTTTTTAGAGCTCTTTTCCTACATGATTTTCTCTTCCTTCTTACCATTGTCTTTGTATGGACACAAACTCATTGCTTAGTTATTGATTTGGAAAGCAAAGAGGGCAGTACACGCTGTACAAGAAGTCTGTATGTGTGAGTTGCTTAGGAAAGTTCACAAAGCTCTGATCACTTACAGAAAGGGTCTAGAGAAGAATTTTAGACTATAGCTGAGCTACTCACTTAGTACAGAAAGGAAGTGCTGCTTCCCATTCCACTCATCATTAGCAAAACAGAATCTGGTTATCTCTGTCTGGACAAAACCAAGATGTCTGCAAATTCTGCATTTTGCATAAAGATACGAAGAAGCATTCTTAATTCATTATATGGTGAGCATCAGCCCTAATGAACACCAACCTCATGTCTGAAAAAAAAAATTAAAATTGGTCCAAGGATGTAAGCATACTAATGCTCCCTGACAACTATACTTGTCTTAAAACAGCCCTGTTATCTAACTTTTAATTTGCTTTCAAAACAGATGTCAGATGCTTAAATCAAGAAGTCAATACACCTTTATATTGTAACTGTAATTTCTGGGTTTGGATGGGTGCAACAATTACTCAGAGAAAAAGAAATTATTTTAACCAAATAAAGCAGAGACAAAGTAATAATGTTTATGACAGATTTTACACAGATTTGTTTCTTATTCTTGGCCTACTTTTATTGCTGAAGCCAGTTATTATCTACTATGAAGCATGAAAGGATACCAGCAACAAGCAGTTAACAGTATAATAGCTGGAGAATGTAATAAACACACTGGTTCATAATTTTATATTTAGGCATATTGCACTCAGATCTGTTGCCCAAGTTTTTTCGTCTTCATTACATTATGAAATTAATTGAAGTGAGCCTTAAGCAGAAAATGAAAACAGTATAAATATCATTCCTAAGCAAAGGGAAAAATCAGTTTTGATTGAAACCAAAATCTTTCAAAACCACAAAGCATACAGTGCAAGGAACCAGAGAAAAATGTCTGTGACCTTCTGTGAAGCAGGACAGAGCAATCTTTTCCCAGCTGGTTTGTAGCCACTGACTGTATTTATGTAACTGTTGTAGGACATAGAAAATTATTAGAGATTTGGGATGATTTTTTTTTCAGTGGTGGTGTCAGTTTGTGTTTGGGGTTTTTTTACACTTTTGTCTTTTTATCTGTCCTATCTGAAGTCTGCTGTTTCACCAGAGAATAAATACATGAATAAAATCCCCAAAAGGGAAGCAGAATGAGAGGTTAACCAATCCAGTAGTAACATAACAAAAGGTACTATGACTGAAACTCTGTTGAAGACAATGGCAAAATAACCTTCTTTTCAATATAGTCAGAAAAGATAACAGCTGAGAATTACTTTATCACTTACAAGCATTGACCTTAAATTCCTTTTCATTCTGTTTATTTTTGTTACAAACACATAATACTGGTTATAACCACAGACTACAGAAGCACTAAAGCAGAACATTAAGGAAATAAAACCAGTTCAAGCTTTAGAGGACATAATGCAGACTTCACAATTTCATATCCTTGGGCTGCAGAATACATAAAACCTAAGTCCATGCCATGTATTGGTACCAACTATTTGATGAAAGACAGCCATGCAATTGTTATCCTCAATCTTGTATAAAGAAAGAAAACCACAATGGATTTATTTAACATAGTTTTGTAACATTTAATAGGAAAAAAGCCCACAAAAAATCTGGTATCCTCACAGTCCGTTTACATTTTAAATGAGTTAGTTCATGTCATGGAAACAGTACAGCTAGTTTAACACTGTCCTAGTTTTTCTAGGTCTCTTTTTCAAGAAACAGTTCCATGCCCCCTGTCTCTGCACTTTGGAATTTTTACTGTATTTTCTTTGAGAAGGGAATTCTCTAGGCTCTTAGATTTCATTTATTATGGTGGCAAGTTGCAAAGGAATTAAAAGGTTTTTGTTTTATATATAAATACACAATGAGAAAAAAGAAATGTAGAACAATATTCACAAAGGAATAAGAGGAACATTGAGAACGGCTTTGTGATTAGTCATGTCTTCTTAGTTATAGATGTAAGTAGAGCATGTGTACAGAATGAAGAAGAGAGACAGAAAATAAATTTGATGATATAGGAAATAGGGAAATGAGAAATACCTGAAGTACAGCAGTGCCAGACAATGGAACTGTATGGTAATGGTTTAGAATTTACTCAAGAACAATTGTGATCAATTAGTAACATGTCACAGAGAGAGACCAAAGAGCTTTTTTCTGCTTGGATTGTACATAGTCATCCAAGCTTGTCACAATAACTAAGCTGCATTAGTTTCAGCAGAAGAAAGTGTTTCTAAAGAACCAGGTGATTAAAGAGACCTGCAAAATAAACTAGAGAAAACAGGTATCCTAGACCCTATCTGCTTTAACTTTGGAGCTACATAAATTGATGAGAGAAATGACTAGAAGCTCTGACAAAAGGACACATTATAGATTGGGCTTTCTCATTAAGCCCTTCTTCAGCTGACACGATTGTATTTCTGGAACAGTGAAAGGACAAAAATGACTGTATCCTTGGAATGTGAAGAGGGCACTAAAAAGATTGAGGATCAATACAGTAGAACCAGAAAGTACAATTTT
This sequence comes from Mesitornis unicolor, assembly GCF_000695765.1. Lineage (NCBI taxonomy): Eukaryota > Metazoa > Chordata > Aves > Mesitornithiformes > Mesitornithidae > Mesitornis > Mesitornis unicolor. Next base: position 33,790 of record NW_010179346.1, read on the forward strand.
GACAAGAGCAAAACTAAAATAAGAGAATTTTTAAAGATGAAAAAAGGAAAAACAAAGATTTAGTACAGTCTCTGGCACAGTTGAAAATGAAGATTCAAATACATAGAAATTGCCAGACTGTAATCTTCATGTCATATAAGAAAATAAGTGTACCTTCTTTTTAAATATGAAATCTAATGTAAAAGGTACATATTTAGCAATACGGATTCATGTAGATGTGAAAAGGGGAAAAAAACTATACATATTATGGGAAGTATAGGTGTCTTGCCTTTATCCGTGTCTCTTCTGTTTTTAGGTACTAGTACTTCTACTAATAGCAAAAGGCATAAGATGTAAACTGGGAATGATGGGGGACAGAGATGACAGCCCACAATCAAGAAGTGATGGATCATGCTGGCAAGAAAAGCTTGCAGGTTGATGTGGACAAGTGAGACATTGCAAAAGAGAAAGTGGCTGAAAACACCCCGCCTCAAGTGTAGACATAGAAATAACAAAATATCAGGGCAGCATTATGGGGAAGCTTTCATAGCTTTTCTGGGCAATGAGCACAACTGAGCTCCTTTCTGAAGTGCATGGCGCATGGGGAGGAAACAGGAGGAATTAAAGATGTGCATATAGTTGCAGAGTTGCCATCTCGTTGGGATCACAGGCATGCTGCAGGATACTAAATGTAACCGGAGTGTTGCAGTGGATTGTAGACAAATCCCAAATCGATGTCCAAGGAAATGGAAATTAATGTATTATTTTTCCTTTGTTACCCTCTTCTTCCAAATTATGGAGATACATATTGAAAAAAAAAATAATATGCATGTTCTACCATAAATGAAGAAATTATATGCAGATACAGGTTCTGTTGGTAACCAGCAGTCCATAAAAATAAAAATCAATAAAGAATCTCAAACACAGTGAATAATAAGCTGGAAAAGTTGTTATTAAATTTAGTCGAATGAGAGTAGGCATGCAAATAAAATCTTATTTATGTGGGCAACATGCACTCTTACTAAAGTATGTAGACCTCATAGGTCTTGGAAAAACGTGTGTGACTTTAATTTTGACCTACTGACGCAGCAAATTAAAAAAAAGTTTGAGACATCTGGAACAAATATGCAATACTGTAGGTAGAAAAAGTTACTACTATTAAAAGGAATTTTCTGCTTAGATTGCCATTATTCCTTTCAGTCTCTCCTAGTAGCACTCCCTGGCATAACTACCACAGAGAAAGCAAGCATGATCTTCAATTTTATGAGAAAGAAATAAAAAGAATGGATAATTCAACTGCAGAGGCCAGCTTCATAGAGTAGTCTGGCAGTGCCAGCTATAGATTCTGGCTGCTGATGCAAAATTGCAGAGATCTGAGTCAAATAAAGACTTAATTTACAGATAGTTTTTGACCCTGAAGATCCCTGCCAAGACATCAAGGTAGCTCAACCTTCCTGTACAATCCAGAAAATGATTAAATGGTGGTTCAATTGACTCTGTTGTTTTAGGTTCTAGGATCTACATATTAATTTCTAGCTGTAATATTTTGATTTTGGGGTATTTGGAAGAGTATCATAAAAGATTTTGATGTTGAAGTTAGTGTTAAAATTTCTACTGGTTCAGATACAAGAAAAGATATCAAAAAGTGTAAAAAGTTGCACAAGTTCTGGTATGATGTAGCAATGCTATTTCTAGGACATGAACAGGAGAAGAGGCAATGTCATCATGCAGGTAGTGGGCTGGAGGAGAAGCAGCAGAAAAGGAAAAGAAATGATAACAGGCCAGAGAGCACAAACAAGGATGGAGAGAAAAACAAAAATATGAAAGGATGATATAGCAGAACGTGGGAAAGACTATTTGCATGTGATATGAAAAAGTTTCACCATCCATGCATAGGAGGTAGAATTTATGAACAGTCACAAGAGGAACACAGGTAATTATCTTAATGCTAACACATGAGATGGTTTTAACTTTTTTGAGATTTGTTTAGTTTTCTTTATACAGGATAAACAACCTGTTCTTAATAACTTTTGTTTTGTTTATCTCAGTCATGGTATTCCCTCAGGTATGTGAAGAATGTTTATGAGAAAGTTGTTGCAACAATATCTCTGAACCCAGACATCCCCAAAATTATCAATAATTCATCAGAACTACTCTTGGTTTTTTTTCAAATGCATCTATTTGTCTAATAAACTCTCTTTACCTCATTCACAGGACATTCTTTCCCAAAGATATTACACATGAAGCACTTGTTTGCAGTTTAGCAAACTAAATTATACCCAGTGTTCGAAAGTGTTTCTCTCTAGGTCTTAAATATAAACACACATAACTCTGGTCCTGACATGACTCTTATTAATGGTTTAAAAAATTATTACCCTAAAAGCTTAACAAAAAATCCCCCCCAAAAACCAACAAAATATCACTGTAACAGCAAGACTGTCCCTGTTCCATGATGTCTCCTTGTGAGTCTGGAGTGAGAAAAATTAAGAGTGGAGGCAAAGCGAGAAGGTGATCTGGGGAATAATGAGTGCTTGGAAGGGGTGCGTTGTCTGCCACCCTACCTATCCACACATAGCCACAGAAGTGACAGTGCATACGTTTAGTCCTTCTTTCTCTTCTGTATAAGCAAGCATTTATGAAAAGTCTAGGTATCTGGAGTGTTGTGGTTTAGGGCTGGGCTGGCCATTAAATCCTGGACAGATGCTCTCTATTAACCCCTCTCCCCTCCCCAGAAGGGAAGAGAAAAGAGAATAAGGGAGAGAGACTTTACAGGTTGTTTTAAAACAGATTTAATAAAACAATAATACTAATACTACAGGATAATAATGTAAATAGGAAAATAATGAAAAATATACAGATATGTACAAATATATATACAAAACCAATGTAAAATCCTGCTCCCACCTACTGCTGAGTTTGGTCTGGGACTTTTCCAGTGCCCTGCTCCACAGAGATTCTGGTGACATATTCGTCATTAGGGGGAGGGTGAGGGAAGAGAAAGAGTTCCCAGGGGGATGGCTGCTCCAGTCTACAGTGACCAGTATCCCAATTCAACCAGATGGGCCTCAGATCCATACATGAGTAGAAGGAATGAAAATATCATCAACACAAGCAACACAAACCCAATTCTTGACAACGGAAGCCAAAATAACCCATTCCTTGAGGTGGATACGGTTATACTCAGCCCTAGAGGGGCCCTGCCACCAGCCAGGAGGAGGAGAGGGATAACCGAGTCTATTGGCCTGTGAGGGTTAGATGGCCTGGCACATTAGAACCACAGACCTATGAAGGTGGACACTGGTGCACAGTGCACCATATTGCCATCGAATCATAAAGGGACAGATTCTGTTGTTATTTCTGGAGTGACAGGAGGATCTCAAAAACTGACTGTATTAGAGGCTGAAATAAGCCTAGCTGAAAATAAGTGGGAAAAGATCCCCATTGTGACTGGTCCAGATGCCCCATGCATCCTTGGCATAGACTTCCTCAAAAGAGGGTATTATAAAGACCCAACAGGTTTTAAGTGGGCCTTTGGTATAGCAGCTGTTGAAACTGATGACAATAAACAGTTGTCTACCTTGCCCGGTCTTTCAAATGATCCTTCTGCTGTGGGTTGAAGATCAACAGGTGCCAGTTGCTACCAAAACAGTGCATTGACGGCAGTATCGTACCAACCGGGATTCCGTGAGTCCCATCCATAAGCTGATCCGTCAGCTGGAAAGCCAAGGAGTGATCAGCAAGACACGCTCACACTTTAACAGTCCTATATGGCCAATGAAAAAGCCTACTGGGGAATGGAGACTGACTGTAGACTATCGTGGCCTGAATGAATTTACACCACCACTGACTGCTGCTGTGCCAGACATGATAGATTTGCAGTATGAACTGGAGTCAAGGGCAGCTAAGTGGTATGCCACAATTGACATTGCTAATGTATTTTTCTCTATTCCCTTAGCAGCAGAATGAAGGCCGCAGTTTGCTTTCACCTGGAAGGACATCCAGTACACCTGGAATCGACTGCCCCAGGGGTGGAAACACAGCCTTACCATTTGCCATGGACTGATCCAGACTGCATTGGAGAAGGGTGGAGCTCCGGACCATCTGCAATACATTGACGACATCCTTGTATGGGGTAATACAGCTGAAGAAGCCTTCGAGAAAGGTAAGAAGATCATTGAGATTCTTTTGAAAGCTGATTTAGCTATAAAAAGAAGCAAGGTCAAGGGACCTGCACGAGATATTCAGTTCTTAGGAATTAAATAGCATGACGCCCATTGCCAGATTCCCATGGACATTATTAACA
>NW_010179347.1:0-116984 GCF_000695765.1 Mesitornis unicolor
GTAATAGATATAAACACAAAGAAGACATTCCCACTTACTGCAGAGGGGTGGACTGGATGATCTTTAAAGGTCCCTTCCAACCCAATACATTCTATGATTCACCAGCTTACGATTTCAGACAACACAGCCCCTGTATGTCAGTTCGCAAATACATATAATACATGATGTAAAAGTTCTGTTCTGCTCTAAACATACTTGCAGTGTTTTGGACCAGAGCTATCTGAAGGATCACTAATCTCTCAGCATTCGTTAACGTACTTACGTCTAAGATTTTGAGCCTCACTTGAATGTTAGAAGCCTGATGACACCAGGAAATCCATTGTGTTGCATTTACAGAACTAAAAAGTGCTGTATAGTCTAACCTATTCTAAAGCTACCTGTGACATTTTCATGGTTTTGGAAAACATGGCATTATGCTTTCAGATTTGAAAAAAGCAAGTTATCTTACTGTGTTTTACATTTAACATTTAGTAATGGATAAATGTTGTTAATCATAGATATTTAACACTGAGAAAAAGGCTTCCTGAATCTTATTAGTTAACTTGAGAATGTCTCTGGTAAATTGATAACATAATGAAGTCCTATAAAAGAAAGCTATAACTATTAAAGCAATAATGTTTGTTGGAATACTAATTGGAAATAGTTCAAATTACCCTATTTTAAAAGGTATTTTGTGCTTTTTAGGATATTTGTTCTAGTTATTAATATAGAACAATGTTAAGGCAACAAATTAAATAAAAATTCTGATATCAAATAAAGTTTGGCCTTTTGTGTGAAATGGGAGATTTGTGACATAACCAGAGTACTACACTGCCACAGTCCCACTGCAGAATGATGATGGTGTGTAATACCCGTCTCATTCAATTTCTTCATATGTGTGTATGTATGAGCTTGTGTGTGTTTGCATGTAAGTGTACATACACATCTGTTTAAGTGTATGAGCTTTATGCAAACTACACAAGCCAATTCCAAGCTCAATTAATAACTCCAGTAAGCACAGCAGTTTCATTTATTTCAGGAGAAGAGAGAGGAGTGCCAGCCTCTTTCCTGCTATTCTATACAGAATATATTTTGGAACATTAGTGGAATATTCAACTTAAGCTGTTACCTATAATAGAGGTAACTTACAGGTGTGTGGAGACATTTTGGCCTTAGTCATCTGCATCCTTAATTTTGTCTGCTGCCCACCATATTAACAAGGCTGCTATGTGTCATATTGACTAAAAGTAATAAAAATTAAATATTTTTCTCCTCAAATATGTGATTTTACAATCATTTTAGTATTTTTCTATTTTTTTGTGTTAAATTGTTCACAGTAAGCCTAACTTGCACAGATTATCAAAATACCAACATATGGAAACATTGCATTAATGCCTGATTTTCAGAACAAATGGTGATGATCATAGATTTTTATAGGGGCTGCATTATCAAATGAAATATAACAGTTCTCTGTTGGTTAGTGTAATGTTAGAAATATATTCTGCACTGTATTTATCTGAAAAAATCCATATTATTTTTCCACCTCTGATATCCAGAACCTTTTCTACCAGTATGTCAAACTATTTGCTTAAATCAAGATTAGTAACAAAATTACAGTAGCACAATGTATGTTGCCGGTCTAAATGTTTTCTCTGTATTATCTATGAATATCCCAATATTCAGAATGTATAAGGTAGAAGAGTTGCATTTTGGCAAATGGCTTGTGTAAACCACTGGATCATTTGCAGAGTGGCATTAAAACACATTTACAATGTAGCCACAGGCAATCTTCAGTCAAATCTAATACATGCCGCTAAAAGCACTATGTTGAAGACCATCTGATAACAATCAGCTTGGTCGATAAGGCTTACTTTTACTCAAAAACTGGTTACAAAACATTTATTACAGTGACAGTTGGCTACGATCATAAAAGGCCTGTATTTGTGCCTTGTTATACGAGTAGTGGTCCTTATCATTATTTGGCATTCATTCTTTACTCTGCTACATAGTCTAGCTAATGATGCTGTCATCCATTTCTTGCAGCATATACATTACCACAGACAACTGACTTTCTAAAAGAGGTGTCACAAATATTGTATGTATTTTTCTAGCCTCGTGCTCTTTGCCACTCAGAATAAAAGAAAATAAACACCTATACTCTCAAAGATGCAGTCAAGTTTCTTGTTCAAGACAAACATGAAGATGTTGAATCTTTTGGTGTTCTTTCTACCTCTCTTGGACTTATCTTGAGTATGTTATTTAATCTGTTTAATATAATTTTGATATCTTAATGTATAACACTGTATAGTTGAATAAACTTCTTATTTCTCCTGTGTTTGCTCCCAATATTCTCACAATGTGGTAGCAATTTTACATTTCAGAATCCACCATCTGTTTCTCCTCTTTTGCTTAGAGGGTCCAGTTTATGCAATCACACATATCAAAACTGCAAATCCATCTTTGTACCAATAAGACCTTGATAATCTGATAGACTCTGAGATACTCTTTTTTGTCAATTTGTCCTTGCTTTCACTAACACTGAACGCACAGTAAGTAATATCTTTTAGATGCCAATAAAATGTTTCTCTTCTCAAATGTTACAAACAGAACTATTTCAGATCATCCCTCAAAAGCAATTTTTACATGTGTAAAACTTGCTCAGCTTTAGTGCAAGTGAACAATCCTGGATAACTCAGTTTTAAATGAAAGCAGTCTCCAAAGCCATCAGTTACTGGTGACAACATTATGGTTATTAAATTCCACAGTAAAGGTGTGTAGCTATTTAAAAAATCCCAGTACTGGCTGAAATCAAAGCACCAGTGATCAATTTCAATGAACTACAGTTATGTAAGATGAACTGGACAGAAAAAAAATACTGACTGTTTCATATTGCCTCTTCTCATCATTTTATAGCACTATTGATTCAGCTTTGGTAGCTTTGAATGTTCTGGGATCTACATAGTTTCCTTCAGAGCCTGGACCGCAGAAATCCCCTACATCCTTACCATGGGCAGGTAGGTAGACGTGTTCCTCTCCAAGTTAATGATCCCTTTTGGCCTAGTATTTCTTGCACTGCAAATATCGCAGTACCAAGTTGACTGTGCTGTCTAGGGATTTACACAACTACTGCACTAAGCTTTAGACTTCACTGTTAGAACTTGTTTCATTTTTTCCTGTCTACAATGACTACCTTAATGCCATTTTTTTTCTCAAAATTTTGGATTACAAGAAGGCCAATGGCAGCATTTTTCTTCCAAAATATTCATTTAAATGAAAAAAAGACTCCCTTAGTGCTGAGGCTTCTGAAATCAGAAACATGTATACTAATGTTATAATGCATCTTTGTTATTCTGTACATTACATTACATTCTTACTTGCTCATAGGTGAGCCCTTTTGGGCCACATCGGACTATTCTATTTGCCCATGTATAGTATACTGTGGGATATATCTTTTCAAATTGGAAGGAGTACAGAGAAAAATCTTTGAAAAATTAGCTGAGGTGTAAGAAACATGACTGATGAGAATAGATTTAATCTATCAATCTATTTAGCTTATCAGAAATAAGTTGGAGAGAAGAGATGACTGTGTTGTGTAAAAAATACATTGATAGACAATACTAACTATAAACATTTAAACAATATAAATTTATAACATTTAAACAATATAAAATAATCTGATTAAGAAAGCTAAATGATTATTTACTTATAGATTTTTTTTTCAAGAAGTGTATGAATATTGGGGTGAAAATACATGCATAAAAACTACCCCTTATGATGTCTTGATGACAAGAGCTATGACTTGATGATCTAATGGTAGCTTCAGAATGTTATGCCATCAAAAACAAATGTAGGTCCTGTTATATTATGTGGATCAAAGAAAATCCATACCATCCACCATTAATGATGCACTACCCACCTTCCTCATCACTATCCGCAACTGCAGGTTATACAACATGAGTCTTAACAGCAATGTGTTGCTGCCAGCTCTGGTCAGATCAGTCAGACCAGATGAGGTCAGACCTGATCTTCTAAAACTGTCAAGCACTGACTTATTTTCTGCCTTGGCATCTACTTCAGATATATAGACATTTGGAGGGGATCACAATCTACCAGAAATCTACAGTAGTCTTTCCACCCTCCACTCTTCGCTTAAAACAAGTTTTCAATTTGGCTTCAGAAAGATGAGTTTTCATTTGAGATCTTTAGTGTCTGCCAACACTCATGAACAAGGAGTATTTTCCTTAGTTAGTGTCAAGGACACACGCACAAGTTATCTGCATCCTAATCCCTCCCATCCACCTGTATCAGCTGTACTGGTTACAGAGTGAGTGAAGCCACAAGGGTAAGTTTGGCAGTCATATTTTAAATATTCTGTTATTATCTATGCCTTGTGCTTGGAGTGACTTGAAATGTTGAAAAAGGGACTGGTCCATATTTGTAGGAAATAACGTAGAAGTATTACAAGACTAGTATATTAAAAATACATTCACAGACTGGTGGTGAATATGGTACGTGTCTCCCATCATTGTAATATTTCTACAATAAATTGATGTAAGAGTAAAACCAAACACAGTTAAACTAATAGACTTTAAACATAGTTTAAGCATACCTCTGACCACATTTACAGTAAAAAAAAGTTCTCACTTCATGAAAAAGTTTAGTTTGATTTGCTTATTCTAATTTTCATCACTTATAATTTATAATCCTTTTAAATCTCTTTTCAAACTTGTTAGGATATTTGTAAATGATAGTGAGGGCATCATAAGGTATCCAAGGAACTTGAATTAATTTGCTGAGATAACCAAAAATTTAGATGATTTTTCAGATGGCATTTATGCTAAAGAGTCTCTGTTTATTTTTTATAAGTGCTCCTCAGATGAGAGGATTCCTGTAGTGCAAGTTAAATAGACTGTATATGCATGATATACCATATGATCTCCTGTTAAAGGCAAAAGACCAGCAGGCAGAAGCTTCTCTGATTAAAACGCCAACCAAGTTAATGAGTCATGTGTACACTGGGGCACATCATGTGATTTTCTCATGCTTTTAGTCAATGGTGGTGAAAACTGGCTGAATAGAATTGAGAGCATTTCTGATGAACATTTTATTTTGGTTTCTAGGGAGAAAACTTTTGAGAATTAGTTTAAACAGGCAAACCTTAATGTTTCGGTAAGATCCTGAGAGAGTGTTGGAAAAATTCCTTATACTCAGTAATGAGTAAGTTTGTGTTTCATTGATGGAAAATAAAAATTAACTTCACTTGGCCATTCAAGAGTCTCACAAACTTGAATGCCAAGTGGTACTTTATGCTTTTTTGGAACATGAAAATACTGTTCTAGAATTCTATATAAGGGAATTGTTCATTCATTCCTTTGTTATAACACACCTAGATTACTGAAAACCTTTTTAGAAATATCCCACAGAATCTTTACATTCAGTCTTGCAGATTTTTAAAGTTTCCCCTAAAATTTTTAACTAGTGTCTTCTCGCACAGGAAAAATAATGACACTGAATTCTCCTGTCACTGTAATAAGAACATTAAAATGATTAATAGATGTGTCCTTTAAGACATTTGTCTTTTCTACTAAATCCTGCTTACGAATTTTCTGATTTAGCAACGACCTAGAATACTGGTTCTCTTCCTGAAATACCCAAACCAGCTAGTATTTTCTGCCAAGTTGTCTACCCACAATTCATTAAAGGTTTTTATGCTTAAAATTGTGAAGCTTGGGAATTTCTGGGCATGTTTTCATTTGTTTATACATTTTGAAAATCTACCATTTGAAAATATTTTATAAGAAAGCAGGGAATATGAGGAAATACGACAGCTAAACACGAGCTGGGCTTCTGAGTCATAGACAAAAGGAAGCTACAATCTTTTTTTCCACTCACTCCTGCACTCAGTTCTAGGGAAGTGAGCGCATAAAGAAGATGGAGCAGCAATTCAAAAGCAACCAACTATAACCCATGTCTCTCTGCGACGATGCTTGCCAGTTCCATATTATCTGTAAGAAATGCCTTTGCTGAAGCATGCCCTGTTGGTGCAAGACGGGATTAACAAAAGCAAAGTTTTCCTAGTATAAATACGTTAACAGTGTAAATGATGGCAAAAGCAATATGTATTTTGGGCAGCTCTCATACAGAAACAGGTCAAGAGAATTATGCAAGCATTTTGTGGTTTTGCCCTTTTGCTGGAAAAGACCCTACTTTAGACTGTCCCACAATCACAGATAAATATATAAAAAATATGAATGGGTTTTCTGTATTTACAATCCTTAAAATAGAATTCTTTAAAATATAGTAACGTAAGATGGCATGTTTAAATCCACCTGGAAAAATGTGCTGAGATTATTCTTATTTCCCAGAAATGTAACCTCATTGGCAAGAATTTATGTAAAACATAAAAACATATACAGATAGGCATACATTCAATCTCTTAATTTCTTAGCTTGTAAATAAGCTGCAACTTTAAATAATGTTCATCATTTGAAATTCTACTCTGGATGCATTTTTATGAAAGTTTGGTGATCTATCATTCACATGTAGCTCATTGAAAGTATGTGATATTTTATATGAGCTAGACAGTTTTCATTGGTTTAGAATCAGATCTGTGTAACTAACACTTGCAAATATAAATGCAAAATTTTGTATTAAATTAACTTTTAACACCATGATTTAATAATCATAGCGACATGAATACCGATTAGAACATGTATGGTGAATACAAAAAAGCTCAGAAAACAATAAATCTAAATATTAGTTTTTCTGCTGGAAAGTAGAACACTTGTAATGATTATCACCAGAAAAGGGCTCTTCTCACTGTATTTTGCTTGGTCGAGTCTGCTGCTCTATGCATTTTGAGATATCAGCACAACAGGAAATACAAAGGAAGCTAAACTTCCTCTGTAGCCTTGCAATTTCAAATATGCAGAGCAGAGATATAACGACAAAACAAAATTGATGCTTCTCTCATTGATTTCTCAGGACAAAATCTATTTCCTAAGCCACTCTTTGAAAACTGTCCAGTTTTCACATTTGTATTTATGGTACATAGTGCCTCACAAGGAGATGGAATTAGGCTTGAGAAACTGCTCTCTGGCATAAAAATATATTACCACAGCTATTTATTTATATTGCTGTCATGTGTAAGAGTCCTAGTTTAAGACCATGTCCCAGTTGGGCTTGATACTGTACAAACAGAAACCCCAAACAATACCTTTCTCCAGCTTACGATGCAAAGATGAAATATGAGATAACAGAAGGGTAAGTGAAACGATGAGACAGTATTCTTCAGAAAGACAGCTGCTAGTTTCAGCCCCTGAACCACAACCCACCTTTCCTAGTTTTGAAAGGGGATAATATATTAGCATATATGACCCTATTTGGATGGCTGTGGGGACTTCCTCTCAAGCATGAGAAACAGCATGAGATAAAACACAAATATGTAAATATGTTAAAAATGGTTCTGAGTCAAATGAAAGCTAATGGTGTGGACAAGTTAAAGGCCAGATCCCACATCCTCAGGCTGTGAGGCAGAGCTTATGAAGAGCTTGAAAACTGCATGCAAATTGTTTGAGTTGGAACTGAATGTTAGACATGGTCAAGTACTGAACTAGGGAAATGATTTTGCAGAAACGTGCTGTGTAGATGCTCAGCTGTAAAAACCTGCATAGGGAAAAGAGCGAGAGAGGGCTGAAAGCAAAAACTGAATACAACATGATGGAAATAGTGGCAAGAGTTTGATGTGCAGATAGACAGAATTATGTTAATTATGCAGAAAGAATGTACAAAACCTAAGCACTGAACTAATATGAAAACTTATAGAGTGGTCAGAATTGAAAAAAATGCTCAGGTTAACAGCTTGAACAGGCAGGATGTGGTATTGCTTAGAATGAATGACAAAGGAAGTAGTGAGGAATGCTGTGGGGAAGGAATAATAAATTCTGGTTTGATTATGTTGAGCTTGAGCTGAATCTCTGTGGATACATCAGGGTAAAATTTGAGTTTGGATTAGAAATAAATTTGTAGTAAACAAAAAGCAGATAATCAGTATGAAGCATCAGTGAAGCAAAGTAACTGAATTTGTGCTTATGTGCTAGACTGCCATTAGTTCAGGTGCAAAGTGCAAAGAGAAATGAAATTCTGAGAAAACTGTTGGTGAGGGCATGTGAAGAATGTCTTGAGAGCATGCAGTTCACAGGAACTCTCATTATACCTGTCTCAAAGAAGCAAAGAGAAGGAGATAGGACTTCAAGAGGCACATGGCACATGGGTGCCTCTTGAACCACAAAAATGGTTGCCAAGTCACAGAGAATGAAGTTGTAATACTAATCTTGAGTTTTAGCTAGGCAGATGCAAGTATAAGCTTACCTAGGTGCTCTTTCACCAGAGTGCCATGGCAAGAAGCTAGGTAACATCTAGCATAGAACTGGAAGAAAAAGTAAAAAACCACAATTGTTTAGGTATAATATATCAATATTTGTTGAGCTTAACAATAATGGATGAAGGACAGCAAGCAGTTGGAGAGGAAATAAGGAACAAAACAGTTTTTTTGGATGGCAAACACACTCATGACTATATTGTGTATGAGACACTGAATGAGAAAGAGAAATAGAGACATTAGAGGGGTGGGAATAGGTGGGATGGGAAGGAGATGGGATGCATTGAGAAACTGAGAGACAATCAGGTATTAGGCTTCTATTTCTGCACAAGAGAGACAAAAGATGGAAGTGCAGAAAGAGTAGGGTGAGAAGTTAGGCCAAAGAAAGAGGTAAGGTAATTTTGCATTTTGTTATTGTCATCATTTTTTATTGGGAAAGTTGTAAAGGCAACTGATAGAGAATTGAGACAGTAAGTGACAATGTAAGAACTGGAGCTCGGATTGCAGATTTGTCAATTAATTAAACTGAAAAAGTAGTCAGTCTTTCCAAAGGTATAACTAGCAAAGATGAAAGAACAGTGAAATGAGAGAAAGTCTGGGTAGTAAGACAGAGGTATTAGGGCTTCAACTTGGAGCTACTGAGGCTCCTTGTCAAACCTTAAAGGCTGTCAACTCCTGCTAAAGCATTGGTTTACAGAAAGTCTCAGAATAGGGAAGAGACTGTAAAAGAGATAGGAAAGGAAGGTCTCACCTTAGTTTGTGTTCACTGTGTACAAAGTTTATACAAAAACAGCTCAATAAAAATCTGAAGACCAAGACTAAAGGGAACAGCTGCCTCCACCACCCTCCCAGCAGGACCTGCACCACATGCACTGCTATGTTATCACAAATTTCTGCTCTTTCAAAGAGATATCTTCATATCTTTGTTAAGACATGTCTTCAACATATTCAGTAAGTGAGTGCATTTGCAACATTAATAAAATGAAACAACTGCCATTTACTATCTGAGCGATAAATGTTTTCATACTTAGCTGTGGAGTGCTGAGAGTTGACTTGCCAAATTTAGTGACCTGCATTCTGGTACAGCTATATTCATACCGGCTTCAAATGAATGTATTACATATTCAAGCAATTCAGTCATGCACTTAGTAGTCAATTACATTAAGATTCTAACAACAGATTCAAGACTCAACAGAACCTAGGCTGCCAAATATCACAGTGTTAAACTTAAAAGAAGAAAAAGTATTATGTTAAGCACATGTACTTACCCCCATCTGTGGTCAAGCATTAAGCCTATCTAACCTTTCTTGAGGTAGACGAGTACAATGCTGAAAGCAGAAGTGGAAAAACTTGTGGACTTGTAAATAAAGAAGTGCTTGAAATACATTTGACTTTATTTATAAGTCAGTATCTGTAAGTGTGCACTTCATAATCTGCTTTAATTGTGTTGCTCAAACTATAGTTAGAACTAGTCTTAGGAAATCTTTATCTAAACATAATTTAATGTGCCTGCATCTTAGTACTGTATGTACTATTCTTGGGATTGAATAATGGACCAGCTACTTTAATAGCTTCCAAACTAACTTCTAATGTAGTTGTTCTTTTTTAAAGTGGTAGAGTTTTAGGCATTCAAATGTACTGATGCCTTTGGCTTTTTATAATTGAAAGATTTTCTGAAAGCTGAGATATTTATTCCTTAAAAAGAGAGAACATCTACTACTTAATTATTCCATATGCACTGTACTGGGTCTTGTAACAATTAAAAGCAGCCCTGATATTGTCAGGGATTTATACCACAATCATTGATATCATATTAAAGAGTACAGAAAGATGAAAGTCCAAGTCACAAGTCCAATCTTGAGAGCACTGTCATCCATGGGCCTTTGATGTCAAAGGAAATCCTGTATATCAGTACAACATATGCCAAAGGTACAAAATTATGCAGTATAGGTCTGATTTGTTATGCAAAACTTACATGATTTTAACTAGTAAATTAGAGAAATTAGTCATGGTGAAATTTTGCTCTGCAATGACACTAACTTCTGTAAAAGCTTCAAAAATGTATGTGCAAAAAAGAGCACGTGCACTTAGAAGTTTCAAGAGTAGATTGAATTCTAGTGCACTTGGGATAAAATTTATAAAGGCAGAACATAAATCTCAGTCTGCTACTGCAAGAAGCAGTCCTTACTCTCTAATTGAAATAATGGTTGACAGGACAAAGGGAGTGGTCAAAGAGCACTGAGAATCAATTTATCTGTTACCAAATCCACAGAGCTTCCTCCACAGAGATAGGCACTATCTAGTTTTGCCTCGATCCATTGCAAATCGTTGCCTGGTAACTTGATCTGCTTCCCTTTCAGGTCAGTTTTTATTAGATGAAAACCTTTTAATTACAAGCTTGACTGTTGTAGTATTTTTGTTGTACAAAAATATGACCCCAAATGCTTACATTTACAGTGTGTAATTCCAGGCACTGCTTTTCCACTGCTACCTCTACACCTATTTACTGTCAGGACTTCCCCAATCTGAATAGTTCAATCTATTTGTTAGGCTCAAGTAGCAGCTTTGAAACAAATAGCTAAATATTCTTGCTTTCTTCTGAGAAGTTTTTCATGCCATGCCCCTGTTCCTGGGATGCCCTATGTAAATTGGGCTTCTGCCCTTTCCATATCCTTCTTCTGGAAACTGCTTGAAAAAGTCTTCCCTGGGTTAAAAAAGCCCTAATCTTACCACTGCACAGTATTTAGTGCCCTAAATATAAAGATTGTTTGTTTTTCTTGAAAGTTTCTCTTATCTTTCCAGTAATGATAAAAGCTCAGAAAACCGAACCTACCTGTAAGAGGCACAAATTAAGAGCTCTGATTAGGTCTTTCTTGCCAAGCTTTAGTTCAACATTCAATATGCCATATTTTTCACATGGTGAAGTTCATTCCATGTTTGAACAGAGCATAGGAAAGAGGTTTCCTGCTAGCAAAGGAGATGTGTGTGCCTTACTGAGTCTTGCAATAATCAGGGGAGATTTCCTTATTCCCTAGTGAGGTCAAGTTATTACCACAACAGAGATCTCTGCTAGCATGAAGCAGCTCCTCCTCCACTCCATGTGGCACCGGAAGAGTAAATGTCACGCTACCATATGTGAGGCTGCATATTTCCAAGAGCTTTCTGAACTGGCGCAGCTTGCGGCATAAAGGAAATATTTTTTTTACTGAACATTAAATATATTAGCACATAAGGACTGTTTGTGTTGACTTGATGAAGCCCCAGCTGCTTGCCACTGGAGGCTGAGGCATAGCTATCGTACCATCTATTAGTCTACCAGCATATGAGAGCACTGACTCTGGTGATTAACATCCATAGCCCAACAATAATATAAAATAGCATTCTCCTACTGTCACTGCCATATTTTCTTTGCAATCAGTCTGCTTTTCTGGTAGGACATTAGAAGAGCCAAGCATAGAGCAATTTACTACATGAGTTACATTGCAGGCCCACATGTGGAAAGTCTTTATTCTTTTCCCTTTGATCGTTATCCAACTTCAGTCACAGCTAACATGACTCAGTATGTAAAAAACCGCTCCTAATAGGATTTATAACATACAACAGATTATACAACCAAAATTTGCCTCAAATGGTTTATAAGTTGCCTAGCTACGGGACTGGAAATGTTGAGGAACTCCCTGCTAAAGAGACAGGAAATTAAACGGACGAGCATTTGAGGACTGAAGCTTCAAGCTCCACCTAGTGAAAAAACTTCACCATTGCCTTTAGAGATAATCCCAGGGAAAGCACAGGATGTCATGAAACGTTTCTAAAGCTCCACTGCAGTATTGCCAGAGAATGAGAATCATAGCCAAAAGAAATACCCTTTTTTTAGTTTTTAATTATTTTTAATGTAAATACTCCTAAAAACCCAACACAAAAGGCACTAACTGGCAATGGACTGCTCAATAAAAGTAACCACCTGCCACTCATGCAAAACATTCTTGGGCTAGTGTTACAAAGAAGAACAATGTGGCCATAATGGTGATAATTAATGAAATTACTCCCCTCCTTGGGAAGGAGATATTTGCATGGATAAAGACAAGAGACAGAGCTCTAGTCATTATTAACATTTTTCTCCATAACAAGTGTATCTTGTGCTTTACACCACCCTTTGCCTCGTGGGATAGCAGTAAGACTTTTTTCACCTGCTACAAGTAGTCCAATATTATTCAACAAAAAAATCTTGTGAAATGCTCATTGTATGCATAGTCATTTAATTTTATGAGCATGCCAATATAAGTGTTCCCTCATAGCAAACAAAATAAGATTTTGAAGATTTTTGAACTGTCTAATCATACATAAGACTGTGTAGAGCAAGCATGATTTGTTAGAGAAGTTACTGCTAGCTTTAGAAAAGAAAGTTAAATTTTGATGTATTCTTTATATTTATTTTACCTGTATAAGATGACATTCCAGGCTGTCTTGATTATCTGAAAATAAAAATGACACTCAATTAAATTGGTGGTTATAAATGTACTATATATGTCAGTACCAATGCTCTAATGCTTCCTCCATTAATTTTGTTATACAAAAATAAAAAATATGCATACTTTATTCTTTTCCCCTAACAATAAGATTTAGTAAACATCTAATATTTTGATCTTTATTTTATCCTCTGTTAAATATCTGAATATTTGTGGTCTTCAAAAGCAGGCAAAAATTATTGAAGAAGAAAGCCTTTTGATCAGGAGGAGTCTTAGGATGTGAATTGAATTGCTGGTTTGTTCACAGAACTCATGTTCACACTATGTCACTTTAGGTCCAATAGTCAGAATAGTAATACCTTGATATTGCAAAAAGTTAATATGGGTTGTCTCATTCATAAAGTGCTTTGACATGGAGACAGTTCTCTGGAATTTTATTTTTTTTTCTGGGAGTTCCACTTCTGTTTTTGATTGCAACCAGAAAATCTAGTGTGAAAGAAAACACTTAAGTTAATCAGACTTCTCCAAAGAGGAACCTGTTTGGATTTAGATGGGGAAAGACATTCATTTTGTTTTATTCTGACTATCCTCACTATAGTTCTGCAGTAACAGATGACAGTAAACTGACATGATAGAGCTTGAGACACACTTGTATTAGGAAAAACAACATTAAACCGTGTTTGGAAAACATGTAATTCAAAAGAAATGCTGACAAAATTTCCTGTATATGTAATATCTTGCAGCCATTTACCACACTGAATACTGTCACATTCCTGTGCCTTGATTAAGGAAAAGGCTGTACTAGCAATATATTTACATGACAGAATAGAAAAGAAGCATTACTGGAATAGTGTTGACTGTTCAATTCAGCCAAAGTTTCTTTTAATTTGTGGTGGTTTAATTCTATTTAGGGTGGCGCCTGCTAGTGGAATCTGGCGCTGAGCTTCTGTACTTACGCTGTTCATTAAGGAACGTACTGTGTTAAGGATTGAGTTGTAAAGTATGGATAATTGGAAACTGATCTGCTACCGTGTTGGAAAAATATGCAATGCAGGTTTCAGTAACAGACTTCTACTGATATGCTAGCCTAAACTGTTTACTAGTCTGATTCTGTATATAGAAGAGGCTATATTATGTTAGAAGTCTTTGCAGCAATTTGGCTACTCTCTAAGTTGTCTGTATCTATGTGGATGAAGCTACTGCAATAATTCCTCTTTGTGTGGATATAATTTATATCAATGAAACAGGATTTTGCAGATGCATATTGTCAGGGTGAGCAAAATAAATTATGATGATAGCAAAAAGCACATTAATGTTGTAAAACTGTAATTGCACTAGGGATTTTTCTTGAATAAAAGTCTTGCCAAGAAATCACAAATTAATCAGCACTGCTAGAACATATGGAAAAATTTTAGTTATAAAAATACCGCTCAGATCTAGCTTTAGGGTAAGAATCCAGAGTATGCACTTAGGCAGAAATCGGTTAAACGAAGTGTAATGGCTATTCATTCAGACCACAACAGCAAGAGAAAGGGGCTAACACAGGAGGATCTGCCAGATATCTCCAGTGTGTCACACACCAGCTGAGCTGTGGAGGGATGTGCTGATCTCAATAGCTTTTCCTTGGACCCACTCTGACATCCATAGTCCCCTTACTGAGCTAGCTTTCCACTCGTGGAGGTCTGCCATTGTCTCAGAGCCTGCAGGGACTCACACACTGCTGGTTCTTTTATGTTTAGGAGGATATTTTGTTTTTTAGCTCGTGAGAAACCCAAACATAGAGCCCAGGTTATGCAGCACAGTGCTGTAAACTGCAGGGCCTGGACTTTTAATGTGCATTTTACTTTTTACCACTTTGCTTGCTGTGTTCATAGGAAAGTGATCGTATGATTTGGGCCTTGCACACAACCTGTCTCAAAGTGAAGCATGCGCTTAAATGTTTTGCTGGATCAAGGCCAGAAATGGCATCTCACAATTAAATGGCCTCATGTCAGTGATGCACTGGTGCTAGGAAGAAATCTCTCAAATTGGAGTGAGCTGAGGGGATAGGAGTAGGAGTCTAAATTAAGGTTTTGTTTTCACTGAGGAGACCAGAAAAAGGTCAAAGGACCTATTACAATTCACTAGTATGGTTAATTTATGTGTCCCACCAGGCCTGTGGGTCTGAGGCCAGGCGGGCAGGAGAGGAGCCCCTCACCTTGAGGAGCTGGGCCTCACTGGTCTCCAAGAGCCTGGCCCAGCACTCTGACCCTGAACCCCCAGGTCGGTTCAGAAAACGAGACAGGGCAGCACTCATGGTGGAAAGCCATGAGGCTGAAGCAGGGTCCTCCCTGGTGTCCCCAGGGTGGTATGTCTCCAGCCAGTTTGCTGAGATGTTGGAGCCTTCCTTGCCGCAGCCTGTCCTCATATGGAACTGCGCCATCACTGGAGAAAGGGACCTTGCAGTGTTCTTGTGCCAGCAGGGCAGGCACCGTGGGCTGAAGCACTGACCCAAAGCCAAAGCCTTTCATCAGAGGCAGTTTCTGACCCTGGAAATGGTTGTGCCATGATTTTTAGTAGAATTGCAACTGCTTCAATGTCTGGAAAGTTTCTATATGAGAGACTAAGCTGGAGAGGAAAGGCAACAATCCTTACATATAAAGATTAATACAAATGTGAAAAAAAGTTAAAATCTGAGCAGTTAGTAAGAGCACTGGGTTTTGTCAAAGTATTAATTTAGAGCAATATCAAGACATAAAATAGCAAAAATTTTATGTACTATGAATTAGTCATAATGTATGGAAGTTCTAGATTCATTTGAAGGGTAAACAGGCTTTTAAAAGCCCTACTAATTAAATACACACTGTTACAATTAGCAGCATTGCAGATTTATTTTATAATATCATCGATCACGCTTTTCAGTGATATAGCACCTCTCATCCACAGATCTCAAAGCACCTAGATAAATACAATTATTTTCATTTCACAGAGACAGTTTAAAACAAGGGAGTCTATGTGACTTGTCCAGGAAAATAACAGAAGCTCGTTTCCTGTTGCAAGGGGCAAGTGTACTAAGAAAACATGAAGAGATGCCTTAGGGTGGCAGACACATCTATTCTGTACAAACCAGCAGAGTATGGTCAAGGTTTGTCAGCTTAGGTGGGGCATCAGACTGATGCAGCTAGCCCCCAGCTAGGCTGAGATAATTCATGCCTCACATTTCTGGTTTCTTGTGTTGATGGAGTTTTTTTTCATCCAGTATAGAGCAGTTAGGCCTAGGAGTGAGCTGTAGTGCTGTTTTAGTAAGAGAGGGTAGAGGACAGATTAAGACAGACGGCAGAGGGAGGGAATTAAAGGCCTAAATGGATTACTTTTCCCTCCTACTTTGAGGAAGGAATGACTATAGGAGCTGTAAGTGCCCTGTTTGGTAGTACTGTTCAATTAAATTTGTTTCAGTCTTTCAGTTTTAGCTATTCACCTTCCCACCCTTCCTACTTCCCCATCCCAAACCTACTCCAAACTGCCCAATAGAGAATTAACATCTGTAGAAAGCTGGTCTTCTACCAGGGTCAACTGAGATCTCATTAGGGATATGCACCCTTAGGTGTATTCTCTCCACACTTCCAGACTCCCAAAGAGTCATTCTGTGCTGCTAACACTGGGCTCTTAAATCTGAAGTGGGATTTTTCATAGCAGCCTCAGTGCAAACAGAAGTGAAGGTGAGCTTTAAAAAAGTGTCATCAGCAGCAGCAGTGACTAGTCTGCCAGAGAGCCACTGTAAAAACCTATGTCTACCATTAAGCTATTCCTAAAATAGAAAGAGATTTTGTTGTTGTTCGTTATTGTTTTTGCTTTAATCATGACCGGATGCTATGAGCATCATGTTACACTTATGTAGCTCTTGCCCTAAGCCAAAATAGTAAACAGGCAAAACAACTTTTTTACTGCAGCTTGCTCCTGCCCTGGGAATAAAAAAAGATGTTCTACTGCCTAACAGAGAACAAGAAACCTAAACATTGTTCACAGAGGATTTAAAGCTGCTTAAATAAGAAACAAAACCAGATTTCACTTCTTTTTAAGTTTTCTTAAGCTCTATCTGATTTTCCCTAAAATTCTTGAGAACATGATGATCTTGCTGGAATATTTTCAAGAACTGGCACTTGAATATTTTTAATCAGTTTTAAACTGTCTTTACTGTTTTCCATTTACAGTATCAACACATCTATTTTCCTAGAAGATTTAAGATAGATTTGTTAGTCAGACGCATTTCGTAGATTGTTTTCCACTTAGAAAATCTCATCACATTTTGGGAAAGAATTACAAATTTGGAAGAAAATTGAAATAAGAACAAAATATTTTTCTTCCTACATATGGAGTGCATTTGATTCTGACATATGGGTTAGAAGTATATGACTTTTCCTGATTCTTTTCATTCCTTTGCTAACACAGATTTGGATGTTGCTGGTAGGCCTAAAGAGTATATTTTATATTCAGTGTCACTTGTGAGCATGGGAATTTGGGAATAACTTGGAGCCCAGTGTTTCCCAGCATGAAGACTGGAAGATTCCTTCCCTAGAAGAGCACCTAAAAGTCATAGATCATTGAAAATTTAAAAGAGAAATTCACAGACACCTTGAGATTAGCCTAATTGTTATGGCACTCATAAGTGGATAAATGAATAAATAAAATTTTCTCATTTAGCTTCTATGGTCATTTGGCTTTTTAAGTTCTCTGTGTAGCCATGCAAGATCAGAACTCCTTGTTTTCAAAAGGAAACCAAGATTCTCACCTAAGAGATTAAAATCCAGAAGGTATAGGTTTAGTGGAAATGCCAGATATTATGTGACTTTACAATAAAATGATGAGTCAGTGACATCATTCACTGTGTTTTAAACATAACGACCAAGTAATAGAAAATAAGCTACTAAATACTAAAATCAGTAGTAATTAATGATGAAAAAGTCTTGCCATCTTCTAATGATTTTTAAAATCTGTTTGTTTTGCGTGTGGTGCTCCTTTGACTTACTATAGCAAGAGAAATGGCATTTGATGTATCTGTGTATGGATTACAAGTCTGGGCAGCAATTTTATCTCCTCATGGTTAGTGGGAGGATAAGCAAAAGAGATCAACTACACTTCAGGTGCATGTAGCACTGTAACTGAAACATTTTTCATTTCTGATGATGCAAGTAGTGAAAGCAGACTTCTAAAATGCTGTAAGCCACAGCTGGTGTTAAGTAGCTACTTCTGAAGTGTGTGGAGCTGTCCAGATTCACCTCATCATAAACCTGTTATTTTTCTTCAGTGCTTTTGCCATTTTCAGTTAATCTAGAAATCTTTTTTTGTTTGATAAAGAAGCATCATGATATGTTTTGTGGTAAGCAGAATGATGAAGATGAGATTACAAAGAATTTATGTAATTTTCTGTGGAAAATTCAAGAGTTTATAGTATTCCTGCTTAGACGGAAGACTAGATTTGAGATAAAAATTCAAAAAAGGTAAATGGGACATACAAAAATAAGGTAGGTTATTTCTTTGAAGCAGAAGTGATTACAAGGCTATTACTATGGGTTTCACAGTACGCCAGTGTTACGGAATCGCACCAAAATGGCTACACGCACACAGATAATGAACTCAAACAAGCTTTTAATCCGCAACTGAAATGAAGCGGACAAAACTTCATTCACCAAAACAACATCCCACTGACATTCAACAAATACAGGTTCGATATGCTGGTTGGGAATATTACCAGACACGGCTGAGTTAAGAATTCTTAAGTTTTTGGCCAAACGATCCAAAATGTGCACTCACTCACTCACCAAAAAGGGAGGGCTCTCAATCTCGAGAAGTTACCTTAAGTGGCATCTCAACTCAAGGGGAGAGTCCCCGACTGCAGACCCACTGCTCCGAGGAGGACCGACTCAAATGAGTCCTCTGGCGGGGCCCCATTTATACCCTAGTCGAACCTGATCTGTGGTCAGTCCATGGTCGTGTCACCCCCTATTGGCTGAGGACCCCAATTTTCCCACCTTTGACCCCCACTGTTTGGAGCCGTGAGGGGGGTGAAGTCCTGGCACCACCAGGGCCAGAAACTTTAGCACTGTCTTTGTTGGGTTTTTCTCAGGTCCTTAGTAGGGTGGGTGCATCTGCCATAGCCAGGATGCCTTGGTATCTTATGTAGGTGACAGGGCAAATTATCATATGTGTGGGTAGGAAAGTCTGAAGACAACCAAGAAAAACTGACCAAGTTTACTATCCTTCTATGACATGTTTAATCTACTGTAAGTGATTAAGAGCTATGCTCTGAATCCACCTTCTGAATCCATGTTTGCTGACAAGTCAGGTGATAACCTTGTCTAGACGTCCCATTATGCACTTTTCAAAAACACATTTATGTATCAAAGATTAATGCTGCAACCAGTATCATCAGCCAAGCCACTTCAAGTTAATAAGATTAAGAGTCTCAGGAAATATTTAGGAATACATCTGAACATTACCGAACCCACAGAGAAGAGCAAATACCAGATGGAAAGATTTATCTCAAATAGAGATTCTTGTTTAGAGACTGTGCTTAGAAGATGTGCCTTGTCCAGGATGCCAGAGATCGGGTGGTCATTAAAATGGTGTTGCTAGTCCTGCTATTCGTGCATGGTATCTTCTGGCTGAATGAAACATAAAAACATAATGAGGATCCAAAATTAAAACAAAGCTGCTTATTAAGGCACATTATTGTTTTAGTTCTTTATATTGCTTTCTGGATCTAGAGGTTAGCTTTTTGTCAAATCTTTTTTGACAGTCAAAGCATTTTCAGAAAGGTCTGGCTAATACAGGGTGCTTTTCTCCAAAGGGGAAATGTAATTACAAAACATTAAGTCATTCTCAATTCTTAATTAAACTCCACACAGGTTTAAAGTCCTCAGGAGCCTTCAGTTTTCACTAAGATGCAATGGCCTAGTTGTAAGCTGGTAATACTAAAGCCAAATAAAAAAAATCTCTTAAGGCAAATGTTAAACAGAGCCTCTGTAAATGAGCAGGAAGTCCAGGACTCAGGTTTCGCTCTGGAGTTGCCACTCAGAGCCTCATTACTTATTTTCTGCTTAGAACCCTCAAAACCAAACAGCAGTTTTGTGCTGATGGAACACTTAGAAAATACTAGTGGAAAGAAACCGCTAAAAGTTTATGTCCTAAAAATAAAGCATAGGTAAACAAAGCTTAAAAACTGTAGTGGACTAGTGGTTAGTGACACCACGTGAATCCTTTCGAAATACAAATTTCATATTACCACTGAATATTTTAATCCTGAACATTTTGAATAAAAGGTCAGTGGGATTTTAGAAGGGGGAGAAAAAAAACTATGAATGGGGATTGTGCTGGTTTTGACTGGGACGGAGTAAATTTTCTTCATAGCTGATAAGGGGCCATGATTTGGATTTGTGCTGAAAACAGTGTTGATAATACAGGGATGTTTTCATTATTGCTGAGCAATGCTTACACAGCATCAAGGCCTTTCCTGCTCCTCACACCACTCCACCAACGAGTTGGCTGGGGGTGCACAAGAAGGTGGGAGGGGACACAGCTGGGACAGCTGACCTCAACTGACCAAAGGGATATCCTATGATGTCATGCTCAGCATATAAAGCTGGGGGAAGAAGAAGGAAGGGGGAAACATTTGGAGTTATGGCATTTTGTTTTGCCAAGTAACCATTACGTGTGATGGAGCCCTGCTTTCCTGGAGATGGCTGCACACCTGCCTGCCAATGGGAAGCAGTGAATGAATTCCTTGTTTTGGTTTGCTTGTGTGCATGGCTTTTGCTTTACTTACTAAACTGTATTTATCTCAACTGTCGTGGTTTAGGGCTGGGTGGGCCACTAAATCCTCGACAGATGCTCTCTATTAACCCCTCTCCCCTCCCCAGAAGGGAAGAGGAAAGAGAATAAGGGAGAGAGACTTTATGGGTTCGAAAATAGAACAAACAGATTTAATGAAACAATAATACTAATATTACAGGATAATATTGTAAATAGGAAAATAATGAATTATATACAGCTATGTACAAATATATATACAAAACCAATATAAAATCCTCCCCCCACCCTCCCCCCAATGACAAATACGTCGCCAGAGGCTCTGCGGAGCAGGCCACTGGAAAAGTCCCAGACCGGACTCAGCAGCAGGTGGGAGCAGGATGCAGGACACACGAATCAGGATCAGAGGCAGATGAACCAGCAGAGTTCTGCTCGGATTTCAGCCATGACAGGATCAAGATGGATGGAAGAGTCCAAGATGGAAGGGTTCAAAGATGGAAGAAGGGTCAAGACCCTCGTGATCTCTCAGCTTTATACTGAGTATGATTTCTGTGGGATGAAATACTTAGTTGATCAGTTTTGGGTCTGCTTTTCCCCTCCGTAGGTGCAGACATGGCACCTATGGTGAGACAGTTGGCCTTGAGATTATCAATTGTAGCAGCACACTGGAAAAACATGCTGCAAGTTTTTAGCAAGTTCAGCCGCTTAAAAGAGACTGAGCTGAAAAGTAAAATCACTGAATAGAAAATTAGTTCTATTTAGCTCAAACCAGGTCACTCAACCCATTTTTACTCACTTTTACTCTTCAGATTCTCTCCCCCATTCCACTGGAGGGGAATGAGCGACTGGCTGTGTGGTGCTTAGTTGCCAGCTGGGGTTAAACCACTACAGGATCTTTCTCACTCCTTACTAATCTGAACATATTACTATTTTGTTGGAGGTCAAAACCTGTCTGGAGAGAATTTCAGAGCAAAGTGGGTGCTGGATGGCATTGGAAGCAGAGGAATACTTTATCCAGTCCCCCTTCCTCATTCAGTCCTTACCTGGGACTCACATATCCCATATATGCTGCAGCTCTAAAGGAGTGCTGATTGACAGAGGGAGGGAAATAGGTTATGACCAACCTTGGGTTCCTTTCCCTCTCACTACTAGAATAGTAGTAAGGAGTAACACTGGGGACCTCTAAAGGTGACATAAATAGAGCAAAAGCAGAAGTACAGCAAGGTGCAGAGTAAATTCAGCATAAGGAAAACGGCATAGGTTAGGGTACAAAGTGAGCGCCATGACTAACTTCATAAATAACAGCAGCAGTATTGACACCTAATACGATGTGGTAGAATATACTTTCAGAATCATAGAACAGGGTGTTTTATGGGTATGCAATCCATCCCTGTGCTTGGCCCAGGGGTGGCTATTGCATTCTATGATTCTATGATTCTGGAATATAGTAAGACCCATCAGTAGCCCAAGACTACAGCAAGCAAGTGTCCTAAAGCTGGGTGAGAATTAAGGGTGCTATATGTTCACGGTGCCATTCAGGACCAGATAGCAACTCAGAAATCCAATCTGGTAAGAGTTCTATCTTCCTTAAATTAAAATCTTTACAAGCAAAATTGTTAATACAGCTATGAAGCATATTTTGAAAGGCTTTTTGCCCAGTACTGATATAAGTTCTGCAGTTATCAAACTGAACATTTTATTTAAGTAAAATAAATGCGCTTCAGAGGTCTAATATAATAGTCTTTGATTAACCAGCTTGCCTTACTCTCTTAGTCATCATGTTAATTCTCCCATCAGTAGTTGTTTTTATTCTTGAAAACACTGATTTCAGTTGCTGGTATCCATTTTGCATTTTCTAATATTTGTCTTTTAAACAATACAGTATAAAAATGGAAGTTCAACGAAGCCCAAAATGCATGTTCATCTGCATGATACAGCAAAGATGACAAATGTAGAGCTCAGTAAAGTCAGAAATTCTGTCATAATGAATTAAATATATAAATAAGAGACATTCATAATTGTCAGTTTAGGATTCTAGAACAGGAAAAAAATAAGATCATTACATTTAAAAATCTTATTTAAAAGTAAAAATAATATTTTTTTAAACATATTTTCATCTACATTCTTAGTAGCCATGGGCCATGCATATAGAGAAGCTCTGCATAACTTTTCTCATACCCAGATTTTAGCACTTCCACAAAAAATGGAGAAATGACTACTAGACAAAGTCAGCCAAAGATTAAAATGCAGAAATATTTTCAGGTTTAGAACTAGCTTATGGCCATATGGTTAATAAATGAAAAGCTTGCAATTTCTTTGCACTGTTTACATTAGCAGGTGCAGAGGCAGCCAGAAGGAATGGTAGATTTTTCAGAATCAGGGAGAATCTAGCAAAAAATACTATTCAAAATGTTGTAATCCAGTCATATTGTTTTAATTGGGCAACATGGCATTGTGATAACAGATGGCAACTCCATTTGAACAGATTCAGCCAGACTGATAGCATTCTGCCCTGGCTCCTCTGAATGAAAAGCTATGTGCTTCTAGTTTATATTGCAATAGCTTCATTCAGATTTCACACTTGGATAGACACTGCACCATTATGAAAGCAAATAACATTTAAGGCTCTATGCATTGGTGTATGGAGATTCCACAGTAGTTTCCATAACTAAAGTGTCAAGTTAGTTGGAGCTGTAATATCTGAGCTGCTTCAGAGTAAAGATATTACTGCTGGTAGCTACCTACCCCACTCCCAGCCAAAGGTTACAGCTCCTGGATCAAAGTTAGCAGAAATAATATGCCTACATCTTAACTACTCCATCTAGATGGTGCCAGCTGATGTCTGTCTTTCACAGTGGTTTATCCTAGGACACTGGACTTTTTCAGCAGAAGTGCTACACATGTTCCCCTCTACTGACTCTGTGGTAACTCCTGGCAGAGGAATGGGATGGACAGCTGGACGCAGAAATATCTTTAATTTCAGAAGACGGATTTGCCAGAACTTGCTTCTCAAAATTCTAAACGTCAATAGCTTCCTCCTACAGAGATAAAAGCAGTTTCTAATCCAGTGGATAGCTAATGTATAGTTACCACTCTGGAGAGGGAAATGTGTTAATGGGGGACACTGTCAAAACATGTAGGAACATCAGGTACTGTGTTCCCTGTAACTCTCTTTATATCTGTGCACTTCACAAAACTGCAAAGGGCAGGAGGGGTGGAACACAAGTTAGTTGTCTTACCCTACCCCAAGGTCTACACATCCCATGGGATATGAGAGGCTCAGCCATTTGCTTCTTCCTTTCTAACAGTCATGATTCGGGTGGAAAAAAAATAACCAAACAAAACGAGATGTGAGCAGACTCTGGCTGCCTCCTGTGCTCTGTGTCTCTGTGTGCTCTCTCACTCCCTTGCTGACCCTCTCAAGAACAATTGTAATCCAGCTGAAGTTTTTCCTGGCTCTTGCCCAATTTAACAGATGTTTGATAATGGTTCTGGATCAGTACTGCATGCTGAAAAGTTTTCTGTTAATTTAAAAAATTTCTAGAGAAAAAACACTATGTAGGGAGGTGACGAGAAGAAAGAAATAAAACAAACAAGAAAAATCCACGAAACTTAAAAAATCTTTTAATTCTCAGGGTATAGATAGCTGGTCAGCAACAATTTAGCTGCTTCCGGAGTGACTTTCTTAATGTCTTGGTATTTGAAATGCTTTTGTAGTGCACTTGGCAGGCACCACTGTGCAGAAGATCATGATGTACAAAACCACATAATTCCAAACAGCAAGCTTTATGTATCTCAGCTGGCCCTTGTATGGCCCTCCACACTATAGTAGCTTAGCTTCTCACAATCTTTTGCATAACTGTTCTCAATGCTTTAGTGAAATATAGAAGTGCTATGTCCTGCACTGTTCTTTAAGAATGGTCTCAGGCATGGCTTTGAATGTGACATTCTCTCTTTTCTTACATCTTCATAGCTAACTTGTAAAGCTATAAAGCTTTAGGCAGCTGCTGACACCCTGCCTGACCATAAGAAGCCACAGAATTAAAGCTGTTAGGTGATACACTACGTACTTTAAAGGTGACCATCCAGATGGTCACTTTCAGACATGCTGCCCACAGCCTCTCAGCCAGCTACAAGTCTCTATAGTGAAGGTTCCTTACTAGTCAATGGAGAGTAATAGACAATTTTAGGGCATGAATCATCTGCTTAAAGAACAAAGGTCACACTCTCAAATGCCTATTTCTCTTCATTGGCTGTAGAAAGTCTAGACAATTATTAGGATAGAGAACTTTACATCTGGTCGAACTATCTCATGCCCTAGTCTTGTCATGAAAACTGCTATCAAAGACACAATATTGGCATACCCAGACTAAAAGCAAGATCCACAGTTGTCGTCAGTCACCTGAAACAAACTACAGTCACTAGGTACTTCTAGGCATCTTTGAAGATAACTGTGTCAAAGTGATTTGTTTGAGGTCTCACACAGTACAGACACAAAGTCTGCATCGCACAAGCCTCAGGTCAAAGTGTTGTCTATTGATTTGTCTTTCCTGCCAGTCTGGTGGAAATGAATAAACATTGTAATTGTCACAAATTCAGTTGCTGCATACAGAAGGTCTTTTTGTTAAATAAAAGAAGTCTTAATGATTAATTACAGGAAGGAAGTGAAATCATGCATGCCTGTGCCCTATGGAGCAGTCTAACAAGAGGGTTTAAAGCTATCCTTGTCTTTCACTGTTCTATGAAAACATCTTTACAGCTTCCTTAAAGAATACTCTCCTGGTGAGAGGAGGCTGTGTGTAGGCTACTGGACACACAACTGTAGGGTTTGCTCTGCTTCTTATTTTGTGTATATTATACTATGTTTGAAATGGGGATTTTGTTGGGTTGCTACCTGACTTCCCAGTTGTGTTCCCCATTCAACACTGAGATTTTCCACTTGAAGCTGGTAAACTGCATTACCTACCTTTTTACTTGCAAAGGTACAAGGAAAGGCACATGCCTGTGAAACAAGAGACAAAATATTTGTATGAGATTAGGAAAGAAATCCATTGTTTTAACTGTTATTCAGACACTCATCTTTCACTTAAAGAAGAAAATAATCCCCCAAAATTTATGGTCTTAATGAAGATCATCAAGATGTGAGGGGAGCAAAACAGATGCAGAAATGCCTGAATTTGCTTAGAGCCTGGAGCTTCAACTCTAAGAGATTAACTGTTCCATTAGCTGTCACCTCATACTGAGGAAAATAAAAAAGAATCATTTATTATTGTGGTGACTTGTCAGAGCTATTCCTGGACAACAAAGATGGGAAAGAGGGAGAGATGAGTCTGAGACAGAAAAAGAGAGATGGCCAGAGGTGGATGTGAGGATGTTCCTAGTTGGGAGACATTAATGTGTTTCTGATTAAAATGCTATCAAAGAATTGAAAGAAAACAAGTTTAGTTCCTATTTCATAGTCTGTAATTCTTGTTCATCTACTTTTCCATTTTGTTCTATTAAACTAATTTTCCACCAGTACAGCTCAGAAGGTAAGAGCTTCCTCTGGGCTTTTTGTTGCTTTCAGCTTTGGCATGACCTTTGGCACAGCCAGGAAGTGCCAAGAAGGTGCAGTTGGGTATGAATTCTTAGGCAGCACTGTATCTGCTGCATGGAAGTGACAACCAATCTGTTGTCAATGAGCTCTAGCAGCCCTGCCAACTTAAAGCAAAAAAACTACCCCAAAACAATACCAAAACATGCCAGGGTTGGGAAGACAACATTTTTACCCTTCATAAATGTTTGGCTCTAAAGGCTTAGAGGTTGCAGCTGCCAGCTTGTAGAGGACTGATGAATGTTTGACTTGCACTAAGCACAAGAAGTAGCCAGACTCAAATACCTGAAGCAGTCTAAGGTCCCCTCTAAGCTCCCACAGGTGGGAGCCTGGCATTTAGAACACCAGGTCTCATGAGCATACTTGTCGTGTCTGAACTCTTCATAAAAGGTGCCATTTTTGTAACGATAAAAAGGAGATGCATTTTCCTACACACCACATCCAGTTATAGTCCCTATCACTTAAGTTTGTAGGAAAGGATCTTAACTTTTCCTCCTTTCATTGCCAAGATAGATATATAATAAAATACAGGTAATTTGTACGCTTTTTTTGGTGTTACTGTTCAGTTGGTAAAATGTCCCTCAGATGAAAAAAGGCCCTCCTGTCTTTCTGTGCTGGTTAGTAGAAAAGGAAATGTTAATGGATTTTACCCTAGATTTATCTCAGTGAAACAGAATCAAGACATGATGTTTGGCTTCTGACAAACTGGCAGCAGTTACTGCATTACTGAAAAACATTCATAAACGCTAGCTGCTTCTGCCTTGGAGGAGTGCCAGTAAAGTACCCACCCTGGCATCTCCCTTTCCTGATACACCAGTCCCACACTCTTAGGTCTTTCTGACATACACCAAAATTCATCCTAAAATAGGCCTTTTGTGCTATCCCAACTAACTCTAAAACACGACAAACAGGGACCACATCAATCCATCTAGGGTGTATCTGTAGCTTCAGATATCAGACAGGTATATTCTGATTTTCAGCTATGTTTACAGGATACATAAAAAATTGTGAAGCAGTAAAACACAGTAAAAACTAGCATATCCTTAATGCCTTAATGAAGAGCTCAGAAATTTTTTATAATCAGAAGAAACAGCCTCTGTTCTTTAAACTGTTAATTTTACTTCAGTACATTCATGTTGTTCCAATAATATTCTCATATAAATGAGAGCAAAGTTAACGCTTTTGGTAAAGACAGGCAATAATGTGAATTTCCCTAAGTCTAATTCTAGTTCTTTTAAATAGTGAAATGTATCAGTAAACATGGACAGCTGTTGATACATATAAACTCATTCCACCCACGCTCAGAGCGAGTCAGATGTTGACCAGCTCTCATCTGGGAGTTCAAGCTAATAGGCACAATGCTTAAGTTAACAGACTTCGCTTCTCCTTCTGGCACATGTGCACTCCTAACCACCACATCCTGAGGTATCCCCTGCTCAGGTGTCCAAACAGGACAAGCAGGAGACTGTGTGGCATAAGATCTTTGTGGAGGTTTGCACACTTACCAAAAATTCCTTCTGCTTAACCAAATGATCTATGTTGTTGTTATTTTTATATTTATTTGTTTGTTTATTTATTAGTTATTAGAAGCGGCATTTGCTCAGTAGACCCAGTAAGAATCATGGTTCTGGTGGCATAGGCACTGTCGTTACACGAATCACTAGTACAGAACTAGACTTCATTTTACGAAGAAACTAGGCTATATGCAGTAGACCTCTTAGGATGCATTGACATCTTGTGGACAGAAAGAGTATAACACATTAGTGTCTACTGCCAGAATACATTACGGCAATATAAACACACTATTTGAGGACGTGCATAAGCTAAGTTCAAACGACCTAGTTTGATGCTGAGAAGATTGTATTCAGAGTAGTATAGACTTCTTCCAAAGGAAAACATTTGAATATTTATCTAGTTCGTTTGAATACGTTTGCAGTCTGCGATGATCTGTGTGCTGCTGCAGCAAGACTTCTGCTGCGACCTGAGATACTGTGGGTGCACTAAGTTGGACACTACTATACAAGACAGATCCAGCAGCAACAGCAATATTCAGGTGTTCAGTGTGCAGGAGCCTAAGAAAATGCAGAGTTGTGACATCTTCATGATGGAGCAGCCAGCTAAGGCAAAGACATCAGTTCATTCACTGAAGAAGGGCAGACTAGTATTGTTCTTTGCAACAATTTTACTTACAGAAATTAGTTTGTTTCTCCATCATTATTATTTCTTTCCTCTCATGCATTCATTCCTTTGCTCTCTATAGAGGGTATCTCCAGGAAATAAAACAGAACAGAGTACCTTCCAGTTGGTCCA
Organism: Mesitornis unicolor; assembly: GCF_000695765.1. Taxonomy (NCBI): domain Eukaryota; kingdom Metazoa; phylum Chordata; class Aves; order Mesitornithiformes; family Mesitornithidae; genus Mesitornis; species Mesitornis unicolor. The sequence goes on from NW_010179347.1 coordinate 28,514, forward strand.
CACCAGCTGCATTTGCAAGTCTTCACCTTAAACAATAATTTTTAAAGGGGTCTTTTGGACCAGCATGACTTCTCTGATCTCATGACAAACAAGCCAGCCTTGAGTTAGCGTATGCAGATAGTGGAGCTTCTGGACCTTCTGCTATGATGGAACCTAAAGTTTTTTTTTTTCTTTCCCAGATGAGTGGTTGACAAGGTATGGCCCTAGGAGAGACTGATCAGCAGCTGCTGAGAACAGTTAATTAAAAATACATTAAACTAAGTTTAATACTTTCTTAGCAAGACCTGTCCATATGATTAATTGTTGGAGTTATGATAAACAATTGGTGGGAAAAGTAGGTTGCTGACCCACCAGAGAGCCACAACGGAAACAATTTTATCATAAGATGACATTGAGATTGGATGCACTGAATGGTTTGTGTGATTGGCAATAGAAAAGTCTAGGTCTTGCATACTGCTTTCAATAGCAAAAAAATAATAATAAAATCTATCTGAAAGCCTTTTTACACACAGCATTTTATCAGGTTTGTTACTGAGACCATCCTTGTTTTACGGATATCAAAACTAAACTTTGGACACTCAGTGATTTGCCTAGAATCATCCAGAAGACTAGTGTCAAAGAGAAACAGTATCCGTAGCATCTCACTTCTGCTGAGTGCTCTATTATACTCAGTGCTTCCTTTTCTTGCACAGGAAGCATGCATTCCTTCTTTTGGCCCCTACTTGTTGCTTTGAAACAGTTGCGCCTGCATTTCACATAATTGCAACATTCCCCACTGTTAGGCTGAGTTCTCATAGGCCAAGCACAACCAACCAGCACATCTGGTATTGGAGCTGGTGAATGTGCTAAATGCCATTTCCTAACACCTCAAGCTTTGCTGTGTTATGGGACCTAAAAGTCCAGAACCATATTTATCCAAGACCATAACCTCTTTGTAACCTTCTCTCTGTCCTGTGACCTGATGCTGTCACACCGTACAGTCAAGATGCCACTGTCACAACAGGTTTGTGCTCAGTTACTTTCTGAACTGTTTATGTTTTTGCAAATTTTGCATGAGTTTTGCTGATAAACCATTTTTAGTGCTGTCGTTGACAAGCTACTGAGTTCAATCAAACATTAAAATCAAAGTAAAGCTTGAGAGCACAGTAAAATGTGGAAAGGAAGTTTTAAAGTTTATTATTAACATTAATAAGGCTAATTAATCTAGGTGTAATACTAAACTGATAAACTGAATTTACTTTCACAACCTGAAACGATACCTTTTAACGGTGCTATGCTGTACCAGATAGCCATAGCAGATTCCCACTGCAGTGTTCTCAATTGTGTGGAATTGACATATTTTTAAGACATTACAGTAATGCACCAGTAGTCGAGTAGTTTCCACATGAAAACAGTATTAGCCCACTAAAATTTTAAGTTTACTCCTGCAACATGGCACTGCCTCAATCACAGACACTGCCTCAATCATCGGCATATATATTTTTGATTTTTCTTTGTTTGTAAAGGTTTTTAAGCATTTTTAATTTTTGTTTAACTTTTTTTTTTGGTGGAGAAGTTTAAAGCTGGTGACATCAGCATTCTCCATGGTGTATGGTAGTTGTCCTGGGAAAATAGGAAAGGTAGGACAAATCTTTTGTAGTAAGGATAGTATAATGGGACAGTTGGTTACCTTAAAAACACTGCCTGGTGTTCATGTCTTCTAGGGCTGGGTCTGCACTCTCCATGACTGTGACTGCACCCAAAGCTGCTGGTGTTGACTAAGTAGCTTAGCTCTCTAAAGAAATGAGGGCTACCTGACAGCACCCATCTGCAAGGTTTACTTCATCTCCCAGCGTAATGACACAAGTTCATTAATATGAATAGAGCAGTAGAGGAGAGAGTCCTAAACCACTACTACCACTGAGAGAAAAGCAGGCAGAATTCAACCCATTGTAGCCATTTACAGCTAAAAATCATATACACTTAAAGGGAGCTTTGAATCAACCTAAATAGATGTGACCATTAGAGTCCCTTAGAAGGAACTGGAAGAGTTGGGCAAGGGACAAAGAATTGCCATGGGAAGTGGAAGGAACTGAGAAGGGGGTGGTTTGCATATGAGTGGTACAGACTGAGAGGAAACAAGAATTATTTAGCTCCCCTGATAACTGAATAACTGCCTGGTTTTCCTCCCAGTCCATATAAATGATGTCAAGTTTTGTGGCCTGTGCTATGCAGGAGGTCAGAGCTGATGATGGTTCTCCCTGCTGTGAAGAGCCTGGTGAAATTGTGGCTGTTTGGTCTTTCGCAGTTACATTGGAGACATAAGAAAGCAAACCATGATGATTTCAGGTTAGACTAATCTTTGGTCTTACTTCTATAGCAGTGAGGGATGTTAAGTCAGAGCAAGTATTTTAGGGTCACTGCTTTTTTGGTTGCTCTGGAAGGCCTCACTAGTGTACCACAAAGGAAAGACAATGCTAACACCACGATATTAGCCTTACTGGGGCTGACAGGCATGCCAGTTAACGCCATATGTGACTTTGTGAGGAAGACAGCTGTTACCACTGGGAAAATGTATTGAGATCACTAAACTCTTCTCCAAACAGCCGCCAGCCAGTAAAGACTACTGGTAGTCAAGCTTGAGTGGACAACTGAGTCTATCTGATAGAGCAAGACAGGCGAAATGGAAAATAAGGAATATTCCATCCTTAATTTTAAATACCATACAGACTACTTTTTCTTACCTTCAAATTTCCAGCTTTTTGTCTCACAACCAGTCATGCTAATTATTAAAAAAAGAAGTGATATTTAAAGTAAAACTTCCCAGAACTGTTAGCTGATAGGCAATCTTAAGCACTGTTAATGGCTGCAAGTCTGTATATGTCCAGTCTATGCCAAATGTAAATAGATTCTCAACTGATCCAAGCTGCAAATGCAAGCATACATAATTTGTTATCAAAGGAGACAGAAACTCAGTGTCTAAGAGTTAAGAATCGGCTCCCCATACCTTCTGGACAGTCTGTGCCATGGATCTCTGGTTGTAGTTCCTCTGTTCACTACCTTGCCATGTGTTTGCAAATAAGGGATTCCTAGAAAGTAGCTCAGCTCTCCAGCAAATAAATAAGAGTACAACCCTGCGTCGTATTTTGCATTTCTGGAGGTAAAGGCTGGGTAAGTTCAATGTCTTTCTGGTCTCAAGTTTCTGGAAGGGAAATTGGGCTGCTGGTAAGAAAAAAGGCCAAGCAGATCAGAATTAGGCTTTATCACAAACTCCCTATCTAACCCATATCTAAAAAATCAGGTATTTGTTACTTTGTGCCTCAACTTCCCTGCCTATGAAAATGAAGCTAATAACTCCGTACCCATTCTCAAAGTACTTAGATAATTGATTTACATCTAGAGTGCTTTGAGCTCCTATGACAGAAATTATTACAGAAATATGAAATGTTCTTGTTACTTTTCCAGGGAAATAAAAGTATCCAGTTACTCAGCCAATTGGCAAGACACTTCAGATTCTTTTGACTCTGGATATCTCTCTTTTCCAGGCTTCAATAGGGCATGTCCAACACCTGATAGCTAGGTTTGGTTTCCCTTCTCTAAAATGAATGATAGTTGTGTTTTTAAGCAGAGATAAGGGGAAAGGGGACAGTGAAGGATAATGGCAGCAGTTTGGGCTGTCTCTTTTGGCTTGGCCTCAGCCCTCTTATCTCACCTAATGGCAGAGTGAGTGCCAATGTTTATTTGGCCATTCTCATTCACCAGCTGCTCCTGTACCGTGGTGTTTTTCTTCCCAGATGGCAGCACGATGTTCCACAATAAAAATGACACAAAAAACAATGCAAAATTTGTCTAAGAGAGGTTCAGCAAGCATGAGAAAAACAGCTGATATCTTTCAGAGCTAGCCAAGTTGCCTGACCTTGATGCCAGAGTAATTATGGTCTGATTTGAGCAGAGGGTAAGAAAAGAAAAGCCACCACCAGATTTATCAGATACATTCCTGGAAGAGTAAAAAAAAATTAAAACTCCTCTCCACTTTTTGGCTCTGTGACAAAATCAATTGCTGCAATCTGAAAAAGCTCCCAGAAGTCTCATATATTAGCAGGTCTTGTGAACTATTACATGCTGGCTAATTAATGCCCTTCTAGATACATATTTTATTCAATTATACTGTAATCTCTTTCAAGGGAACACTAAGATGATATAAACAGCTGTATTTTCCTGGGTTTCATCCTTCATTTGTCAATATTTAGAAGCACTGAATAGAGATTTAATATTTTAAAATAATTATTGTTTTAAAAAATAAATATTCTCTCTAAACTACTAGCTAAATTATTACAGAAGAGATGTAACAGAATTGTTTTATTAATCTAATCTCTCTGAAAGCAAGATATTTTTTCCCTACCAGACAGTACACACATGTGCACGATACTTTTTTCCTGCCTTAAGACCTAATGATTTTAAAATGCAATTAGTTTAGAATTACGCCTTTTTCAGGATCCTTTAAAAACAACTAAAATACTACTTCACTTAAATGGTGAACCTTTCAAAAAATCTCCCTTTTACATCTTGCATCTTAATAACCCAAAAGTCCTTACCCAATTTTTATATTTTTTGGTCCAAACTTCTCAAGTTCATACTGTTAACTTCTGCTTCACCTACAAATCAATACTGAGGAATGCGGGAGAGAACGGCAGGAGTAGTGAGCCTGCGGAAGGAGACAGAGCCCATACTCTGCCAATTGCTCCACGGGTGCTTGTCAGACAGCAGTGGAACAGTTCAGTGTTTCAGTTTCTGCTTGTGGCAGATTGCTGTTTAGTGGCTACAGACAGCACAGCTAAATGTCACAGTGCTCATGTTTGGTTCATGTGTGGTGCCTGAGCTAGGCATCTTTAAATGAAAAAAGGATTACTTTTTTTTTTGAGTTAAAGAGACAGAATTTTTGTTGTGGAAATGATAGCAGTTACACAACTTTATGTGTAGCCTAGCCTTCATGAGAATGATGGAGAAGCGTAGACCATGGGTGCATGTTCTCTTCCAGCTCCCTCTCTGCCAGACATAGAAATGGCAGCTCCCGTCTGATTATCACTGCCCTCCTCTGATTACCCCTGTCCTCCTCAGATCTGCCAGCTGAGCAGTCCCATGTCCCAGCACTTCCCATTCCGCTTAGAACGAGCCAAAGGAGTTATCCTGGTGTATGAGGGAGTCCTCATACCCGTAATTTAGGTGATAGATCTGAGGGACAGGTAACAAGCAATAAGAGATAATAATGAAGAGACTGTAGAAATAGCACTCTTCAGCTGACACTGGGAAGAGATTGACTGTGTACAGGAAGAGTTCATTTACCATGATGTCAAGGAGGATGACGTTATCTCAGCTGTGCTAAAGCTTTCAGCCTTGTATGGCTCAGAGGTAGGTATGAAGGTATTGAAGGCACTAGGGCAACGGTTCCTAGTTCCTGCCTTTCCAATTTACTGAATGTTCCCCACCTTAGGAAAAATTAAGTGGGAAAACTTTACTCTTTCTCTTTCCGTTTTCTTCAGTCACTCTATTTCCAGCAAATGCCAGTAAAAACACAAAAATTACCACATAAACCTCTTTATCGACCTCAAACTGAGCTTCTGTGAAGAGAACCAGCACAAAGAGGTCATTGCAGAAATCACCATTTCTTTTTTCTATCAGAAAAAAGAAAAAGTCATCCTCTTTAAAAAAAAAAGGCTTCGTTTTGCAGATACTTCCCTAAAAACATCTGTATCATTAATTTTTACTTAGAAAATTTCTCATAAGAATCTGCAAAGCCATCTATGCAGTACTTGGCTGGCACAATACTGGCCTCAATCATCTGTGTTTGAGCACTGCCACCCAGTTATGTACCGCAATTATGTATCACTTCAATCACTGACACCTAAGTAAAATGATATGGACAGAAAACACTGAATATTTGCAGAAATCTGTGATACAAGTATGAAGATACAATAAAAATTAGAATAAAATTTGTGAAATCCTTGGATTATCCCCTAAATCTGTGTGCTGCCTTATATAAAGTAAAACAATGCACCAGTAAGAAAAAAGGCTAAATTCACCAGGTAGATTATGTATTTTTTGTTCCATTCTGTTGCATAGCTTTGTATGTTTTAGTGACACATAAGATATCCTATGACTGACAAAAAAATCTCTTTTTTATACATTCTCTAGCTGTACAATTTCAATTTACTGGTGACATAAGACAAAACTAACTTTCTGTCACCTCCTGTTGACTAGACTCCAGGTTGAATATTTTTAGCCGAGCATTGTGAGCTTTTAATGGTGCATATCTTTATCAGTGGAACAAAACAAACCAGTAAAAAGTCAGCAGAGTAACTGAAGTGTAGTTTCAGACCATTTGACATACAACAGCCTTTCCTGACTTGCTGGCCTCAAGAAGGGGTGTTTTACCACATGATAAAATGTGCATCAGCTACCTCTCTAAAAGCACATTCTTCTTTGGAGAGCTGACAAGCGCCACTTATCTTGTGCTATAATTCTGTCTGTGCCAGATTCATAAATGAAGTGGTATTTCACCCTAGACTGAGTGAATGAGTTAGATGTACTTTACTGGAGGAAAATCAAATATTCTAAAGCAATGAAAGAGTTAAGAAGGTCATAGGATTTGTCAGGCATCATGATGTAATACTTTGAGTCTACTCATCTCAGAATGACTTAAGACTCTGGACAATGTCCTTTTTCTTGAGATTCCAACAGGATCAGAGGACTCTCTATAAACAAGATTAAGCAGTAGCTGACTTACTGAAAACTTGGTGCTAATTCAGGAAGTCATTCTGGGTTTCCCAGATCCTCAATTCCTTCCAATACAAATTATTGTCTTTTTATTAATATTATGGTTTACATCACATTTACGCTTTAAAAAAACTCTGTGTAAAACCAGCTTCTTACTCAGTTGATTTATTCACTAGAATGCCAAAAATACAGTTATTTTTCCCCCCTTTTCAAGCTCCTTTTCAAAACGGCTTGGCAAAGGAAAAGAATCATAGCAGCTATTGTGGCTCATACATCATCAGAATTGTCAAGCAGGAAATAAATGTAACTGGTGTGTTAAAAGTCATCGAGTGAAATAACCTTTAAAGCTACATATAAAGCAAAGGCTTCAGTTTCCAGACTGACAAAAGATTTGTTCCGCATCAACATTAACAATCATTGATTTTTTTACCTAGATCTCAAATTAATCACTGTTCTGTACAGTTCAGGTATGTAACAAAGGATATTCCCATCTAAACAAGACTTTGTTTTCCCTTTTCCTAAAGACACTTCCTGGCTAGTACTACATTAGTGCAATTTTGCTATAAGATGTGCTGAGGAGCAGAGTTTATATAGAGAATAAATTATTTATTTGTTATGCTTTTAATCTTCTGTGTTCACCCATGAATGCCCACTGTAAACTTGGTGTTTGATCTCATACTTTGAAAGTAAAATTATGTATTTTACATGCAGAAATTTATTATAAAGACAGAGATCCAGAGTATCTCTGGTAATTTATCTTAGCATGGGTGTTTTCTTTGTCTTAATTTTCACATCTCCACTTTGATTCTATGCAAAATGGCTTTCTCACCTTCTTTTTATTTCACATAAAGCACTTAACTGATCAGAATTACGAGCAATCTTTGACCCCTGCAGAAATCTCAAAAGTCTTGAAAGGTTCCCTTAGGCCAACTCCTGAATGTGTAACTCTCAACTCCTGGACATTTCATGTTCACAGAAATTTAATTCAGTTGTCAGAGATCAGGATTTCCAAGTTTTGGTAGTAATTACCTTTCTGAGCTCGTACAGCAAAATGAATGAGACATAACATCTGTTTTCTGGTTTCTTAAGTAAACTTATATCAAGTGAATTCAATCATTGATTAACTGTTCAAGCCAATGAGACATCATATTTTTCAAAGTCAGAAATTATTATAATTTCCATTGAGCCTATGATCTAATTAGAACTGAGTTGAAAAGATTTTTCTCAGCCTGTTAAAATGCTTGATATGTCAAGAATTTTCCCCAAACCAAGGAACCCTGTAAGAGCCTTCCCAGTGGCTGGAGCCCCCAGTATGCTGTATGGAACTTCAAAACCCTCCTACTCTTAATTCAAATCAAAGAATGTGAGTTTCCCACATCTTATTGATAGCCAGACCACTAGGAGGTTAGTTATGACTCTGCTGATTTTGATCTGAAATGGCATCATAGTGATGGGGATGGGTCATGACTGATGTGGGTTCTAGGAAGTAGGATTGATTTTGAGGTTTGGGGATGGAGCAATACTAATTATTGGACAAGGGAATTAAAATCACTGTACAAATTTACTATAGAGATATGAAGAGGGACTAAAGTAGATTAAACCTTTGCTGAAAAGAAGGGTTTGTAACAAACCTATAATTTCTGAACTGTGACCAACCACCACACATCTGTTATTTTCTAGGAATTCTTATTTTCCTAGCTCCAACATAGTTTTCTGGAGATGGATTTCTGATAACTATAGGCTTTATGAAACTCTTGCAAAAAACATTCTGCTTCTTGTAGAAGAATTTTGATGAGAATAGAATGGAGAGGTGGAGTTGGGAGAATGCAGGCGGCTTACAGGATGGATTGGAGGCTGAGAAATCCATAGCTAGGAAAGAATAGGAGCTCAATGTGGAAAAAGTAAGGACTAAGACGTGGGATGTATAAAAGAATATTTTGAAGGATGTATGATAGGCTGGTGAAGGGGTTGGAGCAGTTTGGCACCATAAAAACTTTGGAACCATGGCTTTGATTGAGCATGTAAGATCTCAATTGGTGATGTTGAGATGGTATTGGGAAGTACTGGGGTTCTCTGGAGCTCTGATCCAGGATGGTTTGAGTTACAAAGGGGTGATACTGCATTTGAATAGCATCAGCCCTGATCTGAGACAAGGGAGATGTATATGTGAACAATGCCTTCTCACTTCCATCGCTTTCCATCTCAAACTGTATTGCACTGTCCTTTTTCTTGACTTGATAAAATGCAAAGTACAATTTTCTCTTATTTTCTAATTGTATCCGTTATGAAACCAAAAGGACAGATCTGTAGTGTTGAGTCTCTTTGGAGTCCTTCTGTCTCCTTTTAAGTGTCCATTCTTCCTTCTTGTCACCAAATTCTTTATAATCACTGCTGTAGGGAACTGAAGTCCCCTTTCTTAGGATGCTTAAACCTGTAGTCCCACTTTGGCATCTCTTGTGGGGAAGTCAGGTATTTAGGTACGTCATTCTATTGCCCAACTACAAATCTTTGTACAAGGTGACAAAACCTTGCCATACTAATGCTAAATAAAGCATACATATTCACTCTCTAAACCACACTCACCTCTAGCTAAGTCTATTGTTCTCTTCAGAGTTTGACCCAGATTTAAACTCTAGTCTGTGCCGGTAATCCACTGAAATACATTACAGAACCCATGAACCCCATGCTTCAGTGCAGACAACCAAGTTATAGAAGCTGCAAGGAACAGCAACTAATTCCTACGTTTAACCCCTTCAGTCAGTTTTGCCAGCTTTGCAAATTCCTCTCACTTCTGACCGGTTTATGGTTGTTCTTGCCCAGTTAGAAATTAGTGCCAAAATCCTCATGGACCTCACGAAAATAAAGTTTCATTTTACTGTTTTTTTAAAATGGCAGATCCTGGAAACTGTGACTTAAATGAGATTCTTGCTTTTCATTGACTCCAAGAAAAAATTGTTACGCCTCGCAATTAAAATAGGTTGAGAATATGAACTCTTAACACTTTGAACCCAGAAGAAGAACAACCTTCCAAATGTAGTTTTTTTGTCAATGTAATTCCGAAAACAGTATCAATACTTTTGGGTGGCCAGTCAAGATTTATTAATGGTTGGAGTAGCCAACACAGCCAAATCATTAATTGCAGAGGGCAAGAAATAAGGGTAATGCAGTCAAGCACTCAGTACTAATCAAGACATGGTGTTTTAAGAACATCATCCATTGTAGATGAAACTACTCCTGCTTTCAACAAAGTGAATGTAAGTTTTTCTAGTGTCTGCAAAACCAGAAAATCTGACCCTCAAACCCTCTCATTATTGCAACCCGTCAAAATTCACACACAGCCTACTTGTATCCCTGGGATCGAATGATTCAGGTGTCTGACACTGAACTGGAGCCCAGAAAGAATGGTGTAACTTCTGAAATATAAAAGAAAGCATGACTAGCCCACCTAGCTATAACATGGCAATTCTAGATTATTCCTCATTTCAGGGAAACAATTTCTAGAGAAATACAGAATCACAGAATCAGAGAATGTTGGGAGTTGGAAGGGACCTCGAAAGCTCATCCAGTCCAACCCCTCTGCCAGAGCAGGATCACCTAGAGTAGGTCACACAGGAACGTGTCAAGGCAGGTTTTGAATGTCTGCAGAGAAGGAACAACTTCATGCTCCTCACAGCAATGCAGCCCTTTGAAAAAAGCTAATGAGAAATGGGATTACAATCCTAAATGACTAAGTGAAAAAACTTCGCAATGAAGGCATGTATGTTTAATAATTTTTCAATTTATGATAGACCAAAACTTGTAACCCTTTTTTCTCTTCCCCTTTTTTGGCTTCAGGAGTAGTTGCTGAAACACACTGCTCTTGGTCTCCAAGCAAACACTCCTCATATTCCCAGTTTTAGGGGCTGAACTGTTTGTTGAGAACATAGATCCACTGGTAATCAATGTGGTCTAAAAAGTCTTGCTAACTTCCTAACTTCAGTCTTTCTAGAGTGTTCTTTGGTCCTGAATAAAAGTATTTTTAAAATGCTAGTGTACTCATAAGTAAATCTTTAGGTACGCACCAGTAAATTCTCCTTATCAGAACCTTATCCTTTTGTTCTTTATTATTTTCTGTTTTACTTAAGGAACATTTAATTCTCTATCACATCCCTGACAGCATCATTATTTATCTTTCCCGCTATTGTCCATACTATGAAATGGTAATTTTTAGTATTTTCTGGTTTTACCTAACATTAGGTAACATTGCTATGTAATAATCCTCTCATTCTCTGCCTCGTTAGCATGCAAAGCCATGAAATATTTTGAAAATTGCCGTAATACTAGATACTTGGAAATGGTATGGTAAAGATGTGATAATTTTTTTTAAAGTATTTTTGCACAGGAATATCAGAAAAGGTATTCAAACTGCTTAATATAATAAAATATAATACAATACTTCTTGCTTAGCCAGCAATGATTTGTCACTATTACAAACAACTTCTGTCTCCTACCTGCTTACAGAACTCTGCCTTTTTTGCTCCATACCACCTGACTCTTCATCACATTATGAATAATACATTGCATCCCACATTATAGGAAAAGTATTTACAAATAGAGTCTAACTGCATCATCAGATGTGCAGTTTGTACCTCTGCATTTTTGAATAAGCTAAATGATTGAGAGCACTTGAAAGCAACTTCCATTATTTATGTTACAGTCAGCCTGAATTTGGCTATCCTCTAAATCTGTCGATTTGAGCCAAGTACTAGCCTTTACTGTACTATTGACTTTTAAACAGTACTGCCCATTGATATAATTGAAGAATCCTGATTAAAAATTGATGTGACAATGTGCCCTACTGCCCTCAGTCTGCACATAAAACTAGTCTGATGTTACATCTACAAAGTTATAGACATTCATACTCAAACAGTGTTCAGCTAGTTGTAGTTAAAATTGCAGTTCATGCTTTTAGAGATAATACCAACAGCAATGAGCAGCTACAAAGACCGTTCCTGTTACAAGGAAGGGCTGGAAACAGTTGTTGTAAGCCATAAACACTTCCTACTGAAATCCTCATACTTTTACCTGTTTGGGAAAGATTTTTGATTCAAGCATCCCTTGCAGGAACAGATATGGGGACTTAACAGAACTATCTGCTAAGGAAGAGCCGAATCATTTATTTCTTGTTTAGTGCTGATATGATCAAAGAAACAGAGGTTGACTTATCATGGTTTAACCCCAGCCAGCAACTGGGAACCACACAGCCACACGCTCACTTCTCCCAAGTGGCATGAAGTAGAGAAATACAAGAGTAGAAGTGAGAAAAATCATGGGTTTAGATAAAGACAGTTTAATAGGTAATGCAAAAGCCATGCGCACAAGCAAACCAAACTAAGGAATTAATTCACTACTTTCCATTGGCAGGCAGGTCTCCAGCCATCTCCAGGAAAGCAGGACTCCATCACATGTAATGGTCACTTGGGAAGACAAATTATCATAACTCCAAACTTTGCCCCCTTCTTCTTCCCCCTTTATATGGGGGAAGCCCAGCTTTGTATGCTGAGCATGACATCATATGGTATGGGATATCCCTTTGGTCAGTTGAGGTCAGCTGTCCCAGCTGTGTCCCCTCCCACCTTCTTGTGCACCCCCAGCCAACTCGTTGGTGGAGTGGTGTGAGGAGCAGGAAAGGCCTTGATGCTGTGTAAGCACTGCTCAACAATAATGAAAACATCCCTGTATTATCAACACTGTTTTCAGCACAAATCCAAATCATGGCCCCATATCAGTTACTATGAAGAAAATTAAATATCCCAGCCAAACCCAGCACACTCACACAGAAGTATAAAAGAACATGTGAAGAATATCTAAGACTCAGTACAAAACTTGTATTCCCTTGTAGTTTCTTACTGTACTTGCTGAGTGTGTACTTTCAGTACACGTTTTCTTTCCTACACTGACAATGTTCCATTAACTGAAAGGTAAAATTTAAAGAAGAAACACTCTCCTACTGATGACCTCTAAATCAATGATTTAAACTGTTTTTCTTAATGTTATTGGCAGAAAACATTACGTAAAACTGACATTAATGACTTTGTTAACTACATCTGAGATTTGTTCTCACAGAGCACAAATTTGGAGTTAACTACTAGCAATAACTCCAAATATATTTCAAAATATCATAATAGCAAGTGTTACTGAGGAAGAAGAAATGAGAAGATAAATTCTTTTGTCTTTATAAGACAGGTTAAGGACCCAAGCTAAAACTAGAAAGGGAACCAGTAGAAAAGAAAGTTACACGGATTAGAATATTGCTGGTATAGACAGCTAGAAACATGCATAGATGTACACTGTGTATAGCCAGACAGCTCAACACAAAGACAACAGCTAAATGTATACAATCTCCACTTTTTTACCTGTATATTCTTAAAAGAAATGATTTTGACCTTTTACTGCATTAAAAATGTTGGAGCTAGGACTTAGCTAGTGTTGATAAGCGAGTCCTCATGCTATAGAAAGCCATAGAGGCAGTATGCAATAACCAAAATGTTCAATTCAGCAGCAAATGTTCTGTGAATTATAATTCTGCTTTCCCTGCACATATGAATTCCGGGTATAGGGCCTTTAAGCACAAATACTTGAAGTATCACAATCAAAATCCAGCACTTTGAGAATTTAATGGCAAAGCATGAACTGATTGTATACACAATACTGATACTGAAGTACACAACACAATAGGACGAAATACCATGCCTTTTCTGTGGGCAAATTCCATTAGTATAACATTCACCACAGATTCTCCATAATTTGGGGATTTGTACTTCCCTAAAAGGTTGTTTCGAGAAAGCAAGCCTGCTTGCAATTCCCAGAGTATACCGAAAGAGGGCACCTAAAGCTTTCAGTATAAAGTCCAGGGAACCGCCGGGACTTGGATTACTTTCCAACAATATCTTTGAAATCTCCCACTTTACAACATACTAAGCAGAAATAGAAAGTCTGTCACTAGACAATGAGATATAACATGCATAATGTATGTATTTACTTTTAAGGGAATACGACATTTCGATATATTCACATATCCTCATTATTTATGGATTATTCAACCAGAAAAGAAAAATGTGATCATCTGGTTTTACTTCCTATACAATGTCCTGTATTAATTCCTTTTTAAATGAGAAGAATTTCCTAACTTGACATCAGAACTACCATTGTTTACAGAATCTAAACAATGTATTTAAATAATTTCAGTGTCTTTACCTTCATTATTGAAAGGGTATGTAAAAATTCCTAACTTATTTTTGATGTCAAGTTCTTACTGTTGGGTAGCTCCATTAACTTTCAGAAATTAGCTCCTGTTATTCCTTGTTGATAACTGAATAAAATAAAGCCTGCAGTAAGGTGCACAGTCTAGGACATCTGGAATACTACTTTAAAGCAGTGAGTAATGGCTGGCTTAGCCTAGTGTATCTAGGAGCTGAAAAGAAGAAAAAGCCTGTCTTCTGTTTGCAGCTTGACTATTTGCCTGTAGTTGAATCTTAGGAAATTTATTGCACTATGCAGTGCCTCAATTTCCTCATGTGCAAACTGGACCTAAGTTTAGAAATTCTTTGGAATTCCCAAAAAGAAAGCCTGTACGAGAGAGACACCAATCACATAAGTTCTTTGTTGTTTTGTATGTCCCAAATTGCTGTCTTTAGTAGAGTTAAGTCCCCATGAGAAATTCATGCTACCATTTAGGTATTCTTGGAAAGATTAGAAACAGTAGTTTCCTTTTCGTGGAGGGAAAATATTACTATTAAAGCAAGCAGAAGGTTCTGTTCATATATCCACCACAACCCTGGAATTTATCTAAGAGTCTATGCCTACTCTTCTGAACTGTAGAAATGGCTCAATCTTTCTTAAATCTCTAGCTCACTTAAAATTTGAGCTCCAGGCCTTGAATTCCAGCCTTCTAGAATATCTGAAAAGTAAGAAAGGCAGAGGATTACCCACTCCATGTTGAGCCATAAAGATGCAAAAGGTTGCCAGGAGGCAAACCCCAAGTAGGAGTGTTTTCCTGTTAGACTGTGTGTATGCTTGAGCAGTTCCAGAGTCCAAACTTCAAACCTCATATATTTCACTCTCTGCCTCACACCCAAATGCCCTGTTCTTACACATGCAATCCGTGCTCCTGTCTTCACTTTGAAGATGTCTGCCAGAGTTTGACTAATTGCTTTTGGTTTTCTTGCATCTAATTTTATACCCATTCATGGCTACTTGCTTGTTTGCTTGTTCAAAGCCAAATACAAGTCACAAAATGGGCTTTTATGAACAGATTCTTAAAGATGCTGTGACAAACAACAGTCCATTGTTTATTCTCCCACCCTAGCATGTAAATCAGCAAAACTAACCAATTGCTGCTCTTATCAACACCCTGGTTCCTATTTAGGAACATCAATATCTCCACCTCACCACTTATCTATGCGAATACAATACAGAAAATAATGTAAAACATGGAACAAGAAGTAGAAGTTAATGCAGTTTATGAAAATTGTGATAAAATTCACCAGAAGTAATTGATGGCAGCAGACAGAAAAGATGACTTAGCACCAAGGACTTCTTCCTAGCAGAGAAGAGTGGACTGTCTGGAGTCAGTATAGCTCCGTGTACATGGACTGTCTCTGTAATTGCATTTGGCACTGCTGGGGAGTCAAGCTTAAACACAACAGGCTGTGTGATATGCCCACAAGTTTTATCTTGTTCGCAAACAGAAAGTAAATTCTAGAGCTGTATTATCTTGCCCTTTCACAGAGACAGCAAAGGGCTCACTTCAGAGGAGGAACTAGGCACAGGCACTTGAAAACAGATCTTTCTTGAGTCAGATTCCAAACTTTGATAAGATTCAATAATTGCCTTGTGAAAGTCCTGCCTTTGATGAGTTTCAGCAATGACTTAGTTACCTGCCTGTCTACACTACATATTTTAATATTTAAATATTCAACTGTAACTTTAGTGTAACTTTTTAAATCTCTCACCATTTACTTCTTAAATTGTCTTCCTATGCCTGCCTTATGAGTAACAGAAAATAGACTTCCAACTGTAAAGGTGTGACGTTTAATCCCCTATTAAATGACTGTATTTTTTCTGTTGTTTACAGTGTGATTAGTGCTAACGTACTGTATGATGCAGAACACAAGAAGAAACACTTTTTGGCCGTTTTAAATAATATCCTTTATCAAAGCAGAGTTAATGTCCCCTAAAATATCAAGCTATAACTGCAAAAAGGACATAAAGAAGAGCTGTCTGGAAGATATGTGATTAGAAAGAGGGGGATAAGAGTCCAATTGCTTTTGACATCTATAATTTCATATTTTTATTGTTTGTTTGGGTTTTTTTTCCCTGTATCTTCAGGATTTTTCTGCTGGACACTGCTGTGTGAATTTCGGTTTATTTTTTTAAAAAGTCATCTAAGAATTTATGAAGGTATTTCCTAAAGTTGCAATGATAGTTTTATTTTGTTACTACCTTTATAGCTCATGTGGCTTATACAGTTGCATTCAGTAAAAGCAGCCTTGAGAGAAGGAAAATGTGGAAATATATGTATTAATAATAAAATATTTTGTTATTACTGCTTCTAGATATATTCAGAAAAAAAAATCTTTTTATTACTGCTTATACAACTCCTGTTTTACAAGCCATCATTTTTACATTTCCTTTCAGTGTTAGTGTCCTTCACAAGTAGCTGAATACAGCATGCCCGGGGAATTCACATGGTGAAAGGTGGGCTGCTGCATAGGCTCCAGTCCTGACCATCCAATTTTTCAGCTACTGGAATAAAAGAACTTTTTCATTTGGGTTACCTGAAATCTAGATTATGTGCACAGACCAAATGGAGCAGAACAGAGGGAGGAGTGTAGGAGGGTTGCAGGGAATGTATGCCTTTCAACAGTGCCAGGGAGTGCATATATAGTGGTGCAACATGCTCAAACATATGGGCCTACATTTGGATGCATCTGTTTTGGGTGCCCGAGCTGAGAGACCTAGAGAGCTGAAACTTCAGCAGACCTTGAGAACTAGCCTCTGAAAATCAGGCCTTTTTATGCTGTCTCAACTTTTGCTAGTGCAAGTAGATAGCAACAATCATCAATCAAGTTTGAAAATATAACCTGGAGAAGATTCTCCACTCTGAACTTAGAAAAAGATATGAGTGGAAAAGCAGAGGTTAGAGTTCTAGGTTTTCTTTGAATGTGACCCAAGACCTGAAAAGAAATCCTTATTAACGGGAACAGCTGAATCTCAAAGGTTTAACCTGGTTTCGGTTTGTGCACTGCGGACTACTGTCTTTACATGGCAAAGGATGGATCTAGAGGAATCTTTGTCATTTTTCTTTGCTAGTTTTGATTACCTCTAACAAAATGCTCCAGTTGAAAATTTTCTCCCTTGTAAGCCATTGCATATGTTAATCAAACCAGTGTACAAATCACAATAAAATCAACTAGAACACAATTCTAGAAAAAAGATATGCGTGACCCTAAGAGTAACTGTCTGAACACCTTACTAATACAGCCACGTACCATGGCTTAAGTAATACAAAAGTGTTCTAGATTTTTCCACAGTGATGTGTGTTCAATATAAACTAGTTTGCTATGAAAACTAAAATGACAGCTTTAGCTAGATTCAGGATTTCTTTTCCACAGATTTAGTTCTTTGATCAAAAACTACAGTAGATTGAAGTTTTGCTATTGTCAACATATTGTACATACACAGCGTGTTTATTTTTGTATTTAACCTTAATGTCTGCTTCTTTAAAGCAGAGAAACTGTGGCTCAGCATCTTGAATTGTCAAAGCAACCTATTGCAGATTTCTTTTTATAGATGAAAAGAAGCGTCCAGATGATGAATGCTATTCACAAAGTGATTGCTGTGGCAGTCATATCATGTCTCAAAGTACACATGGCTGTGTAAATAGAAACTACTGAAACTTGTACTGACATGAAAAACTTTTTCCACGGCATATGAACCTTTGTGTCTCCTAAGGAGATTCAGCTGGAGCTCTTACTAAAAATGCAATTGTTTTTATTTGCCTTTTTAATTGTTTTTAGTATCACTTAATTGAATGAGCCAAAAGTGAGATATTCCTCTCCCACATGAGACCCTCAAGTTTAACATTAGAAGAAGTTTTCTGACAGTCTAGTAAACCTTTAATGAGATTTCTTTTTGTGACAGATAGATGTAAATGTATCCCTCTAATCCTATCCTTTCAGGTCTTTATCTGCAGATGAATGTTAATAATTAGTAGTTGCGTTTCCCCCCCCTCTGCTCCTTCCTTCATAAAATTGTATTCTTCATAAATTCATCGTTGGGTTTTTTTTTGTTTTCTCAAAGTACCAGCAGCCCTGACAGCCTCCCTTTGTTCTTATGTTTATAAATAATTTATAATGTAGAAATATCTCTTCTTAGTCTTAAAAAATAAACTAATGGTTGAACATAACATACTGCCAGGAGCAGATACACCACTAGCTTTAGAAAGCAAAAAAAAAAAAAAGAAAAGGAAAAAAAGCTTCATGCTTAACAAAGAGAGAAGGAAGGAACATCACATGGAAATCCATTTATCTGAGTGAACACTGATTTTTGTCTGCAGATGCTAAATGCATCTGAGCTACCCTCCTTTTATGCTCTGTTTCTGCCTCTTCTCTAAACTACACACCTCAATTCACTAATTCAATTCACACATTCTTTTAAATGTTCTGGACGCACGAAGGGCTGCAGCATGGACTAAGTTATCCGCATAAATGTATTGGTGCTGGTGTAGGTGATTCCCTTGAAGAGTATACCCTATAGACCCAGTATACCCAGGCCCTGTACTGACACTTTGTTGACAATTGCTGTACATGCTGTAGACGTACTGCTAAAGAAAATCACGCATGTAGCCAAGACGTTCAGTCTATCGCAAACTGCAAATAGACCAGCTGTTGGTGTTGAGAGTCTTTCACAAGAAAACCAAACGCTGTGCTGCAGAGGCAGATATTTTGTCACCTACAGGCGCACACGCAACCACATGCTACAAAGTACAAGCACTCAAATTAGAATTGAAGAACACCGAGTTTCAACATCTACTGAATGACGAGGAATGATCCTATTTCCAAATGTTTGTGTGGCTTTTTATTATTGTTTTATGCAGTCACAGCAGGAGTAGCATCCACATAAATGACTGGAATTATTGTTAATTAAGGTAAATACAACTGAACCCGATATTATGCTGTCTAGCCAAGTTCTACAGAGAAATCTTCATTTTGCTGTAGGTTAGCATATGTCAAAGGAGGTGGCTTAAAAGTCGCTCTGTGGTACACTGAAAATGTATTCAGGTCTTTTTAAATAACAGTCCTAGCATGCAATTTAGATAGGAATCTCGGCATTACCTCGCATCAGCTGCTAGGATTTTTAACCAAAGATGAAGTACCACATTATCTCCTGTCTCAGAATGCTCCCTATAGCAGTGACAGCAGTGAGTCAATGGCTTACTACCAAACTGCTACATGGCACCAACCCTGTCTGCAGGGTAGCTCCTATGAAGGCTGCATAATTACACACAAGCAAGTCATTTTGATGCTACTTTGTTTTACAGGAAGTAAGTGTAGCTCTAGTTTAACATACTCTGTTTTAAATTCTTCACCAGGTGCTAATTCGAGTGTCCTCTGCAGGCGACATACAATATTCACTAACTCTTGAAGTACCTTATCATAAGTAACTATGATCAAGTCAACAGCACTATATAACTTAGGGACAGGAAGTGAGTGGAAAAAGAATACCTTACCCAAGGTCCACACACACTAGAACACGGGGAATTTAGGCAGACCTGCAATACAGATATAGGAGTAGTTTTGACCTGCAGGGTTCAGCTTTGGATCTAGGAACTTAAAGGAGAGTTGGAGCTAAGATTTCGGTTTGATTTTGCAAGAACCAGGACAGCTGCCCTTTGTAAATTATTCATTCTGCTTTTGGCTGGTTTCTGACTTTGGAGGGTGGAATGAGTTTTGGCTAGAAAGAACACTCATGCAAAATCTTTTGAATTAACTGGTTAAGGAGCTTTCTGAATAAAAGAAGATGTCACTTCTTCTCGGCTCAGAGATGAATCTGCTTGCACAAAAAACAGCTTGGAAAAAGCGAATTTAAATCTCCGTCAGGTGTCCAAAATCAATCTGAACCCCCTTTTTAGGAGTTTGATCTTCTAATCCTCTACCTTTTCTCATCCCTTGCCTTTAACAACACATGACAGGGTTCTGAGCTCCTGTTAAAATACATTTTGTGATAGTCTGTAAATCTCTGCTGAGATTGCTGCTGCTTTCAAATCTTGCAGGGTGTGATGTGAGGATTCAATGTTTTTCAGGAACTGTACATTCAAAACGGAATCCTGCTTGAAAATCCCTGGATGCACACATTGTAAGGAAAGCAGGAAGACAGGCCAAAAATAGAGCATGCATCAAGACCAGAATTTCATCCAAAGGTAGAAGGCTTGTGTGGAGACATTTGAAAGCTCACTGCAGTCTTTTATGGGAAAACTTTCAGGTTCCTGAGGGCTGTTCAGGATCAAGACAGAAGCTAGAGTCATGGGAAGGGAGAATGAGGGTGAAAGGAAGGAAACATTTGATTGGAAAGGAAAGGAAAACAGAGAAGCAGGGAGGAGAAAGAGATGAGTATAAAAGCACCTCAGACAACCACTTGACAATAGTACCTTCACATTCTCAGTACTGTGATGCTAGCACAGAAGTTAACCCTTAAATGATTTTGCATTTATCTGAAAGCGATCTTCAACCTATCACATCTTCATGGGGAAAAGTCAGTCCAATGATGCTGACACATTACTTTTCAAATCTTTCATGACATTAAACATTGTAGTTACAGCACTACTTTCTCTTGGTTAAAATATTCCTCTGTTCTGCTCTGTTGCACAAGTAAAAACATTAAAACATTTCCAAATGCACTCATAACCTCTGTTCTATTCCACTCCAAACTTCAGCTTGAACAAATACCCCAAAACCCTAATGCCTGGAAAAAGAGATCAGGAAACAAACATGCATCCAATTTTTTTTTTTGTTAGATTATAAAATGGACTAATCAAAACTTCAGCTGTAACATGCCTGATTTTTCTTGGTTTCAATACCTTGATCAAAAATTTTTCGACTGAGATCATTTGCTGCCCATAACAATCTATCATTATAGCACAGAAACTGTCTGGCTCCCTGATGTTATTAAGAAAATAAAATATACAAAAGCTTTAAGCTTTAAACTCTACAGCATGATTATTATGATAGCAGAAGGTGTCAGGTGGAGACAAAGACACATGGATAGAATTGATTTGAGGCACGTCATCAGAAAATAAGGGTGATGTGATCACAGTACTTATAGCATATGCAGCAGCTCTACAATTCTACATGGCAGCTTCCATCATACCCTTCACATGAGAAAAAAGAAAAGATTCTGAGTAAATGATGGTTGAATACAGAATAAATTGTAGTGTATGACAAGACACTTTCTTTTTTTTGTTTAATATATAAATCAGGAGCACTTATGAATTGATATTAATTAAAATAATGTATTTGCTTTCTTTCGACAGTTATGTCAGCCTCATTAAAAACTGAGTGCTAAATCTTCATTAGATTTTTCAATATTAAAATACTTCCATGAAATATAAATTAACATTTAACTTGTTGCTGGTCATAGTAAGAAAAAGGGGGGGGGGGGGGAGCCATTGGGATGAAATCCTGATCCCATTGAATCAATGAGACTTTTGTTTCTAAATTCAGTGGGGCCAAATAATTCCCTCCCTTTTTGGCAATGAGAGGCAATAGCTTTAAATCTGACACAGAAGCAGGTCTCGGGAAGTATTCTGTTTCAGGCTATTTTCCTGACTCGCATGATGATGACTAAATTTTTCAATGTATCCTTGGTGACATAGTAACCCATGTACCACCCAGAGTAAAAAATGTTTAGATTCCTGGGTAGCTTCAGTGTTTAAAAAAACCTTACTGTGTGCCTGGAATTTGCACAATTCTGCCCCATGAAAAGACACAGTGGCATTCTCTGTAGAATGATGCAAAATCTACTTTTCAGTAGATGAAACCTGCAAAGCAAGCAAGTAGTTCACATGTGAATGCTGTAATTTATATCAGACAGGAGACTGTCACTGTTACGCACATAGAGAGAGACGTACTCTCTCTGATGAACACCACAGAGCACTGAGCAGTGAGAGAGGATGTCTCGCAGCTCCATGTCTTGAATCTTCCTAGGTCTCAGCTCACTACGCAGCTTGTGCAAGATTTCCCAGCAGACATGAAGTTTGGGAAGACGGTTAGATCGGGTAAGGGAGAGAAGCTGAGCAGCTGCAATCCAGTTGAAGGAAACTACCGTAATGGGCATATTCAGTCACAGCTGCGATCAGCGACCCCCTTACTTTTGCAGTAGCTGCAGCCCTGAATCGGAGGAAACCTACCTGGAACAGCTGGAAAACTAAGCAAGAATCCTTTGAAATGGCCTATCTGCCTTTCAGATGCATTGTGCCCGCTGAAGGAGCTTGTAAACTGTTTGCGTTTCAAAAAGAAATGAGATCTTCTAATTCTGCTTTATCTGACAGCAGCTTGTTTGGAACTGGGGGCTGCTGCTGCTGCTCTCCTCCCTGGGCTTCTGCAGTGCCATGCCACAAGGTGGTGGTATGGTGTCACTTTGTTTTCAACAACAACAAAAAGAGGTTTTGTTTAATGAGCTTGAACTCACAAGCCTGCTCATCTAGTGAACTGTGACTTTTCAAATACCAACCTATTAATGTCAAAGGCAATACTGAAGGGAACAGTTCTGTTTGATTTAAAAAAATACAGACAATGTGAAGTCCACTATGCTCTAATATCTATCACCTATGGGGCTCCATTCATGCCTAATGCTTTATTCAAGCTAAGACCTAGTTTTTATATATCAGATTAATACATATCTACAGCTTTGCACCTTTCTATTTTGATTTTTTTATTATCAGGGCTCGCCGGGGCCATTTTCATTCCCTTACTATAGCATCTGCAAGCAGGTGGATTAGAGATAACTCTCATTGTGCTTTGTTTTCTCCTGACACTGTCATTAATCATTCCTTAAGCCACACTTCAACTTATAGTAATCAGGACTGGCTGTTCCCGAGCTGCACAAGAATTGCCTTTCACAATGTAATGTGAAATTGGAAGCGAATGGCTGAAGCCAGACGCTTCTTCTGCATTCCCCATCTATCTCATCATTTAGGTATTTATCCATCTCAGACTTGTACAGGGAGCATCTCTCTCCTTCCCATGAGGACACAGATTGCAACAGAGGATCAGATTTGTTACCCAGGCTTTGGGCTTTGATTGTCCTCTTATAAGTTCAGGATTAAAGTGAAATTTCCCACAGGGCTATGCAGGATTTGCTAGCATTTAACTGTTTAACCTGGCTGTTGGTGAATGAGAATCCTGTGGTCAACTATTCCATAGAGAATATTATGGTAAGCCAGCTCTGAATGGCAGACATTTCGGTAAATTCCTGTAAAGACTGCTACAGTTGATTCCAATTAAGTTCATACCTGATAACAATTGTTTTCTTGTACATGATGAACGGTAATCTTATGATAAAAAACAATTGTCTAGTCTCTTGTGAAATACTCATGTCAGCTGCAGAATAAATGCAGACCTTCAAAAAGTTACAGTCGTCTGTTTATGCTTTTAGAATCTCTGTGCATTAATTTGTCTTGAATTAGGTCATAGCCCTCCCTACACAGAAGAACTGTATTCCTTTCTATCTTACCCAATTTTAGTAATAAATAAAAGCTAATAATATCTGTAGTAGCATGGCAGTGGAATGGACAAACATTTTAAACAAACCACACTTGATGTATTAATAAAGACAAATTGATGGTTCTGGAAAGCATGCTGTTAAATATGTAGCCAAAACAGATGTATTTTTCCTGGCATTTGATATGAATCTTGCACAAAGGAAAGTACCTATAATGTGCTATTCTCTACGAAACTGAAAGCGAGGGGGAAAATTTTCAGTCCACATTATCTATCTTTTAGTCTTAGCTTTAGAGCCATTTAAGGAAAAAGATTTTAAAACAAGTCAAAATCATTTTGTTATCTAGTTTAAAAAGACTGTATGCTCAACCACTGTATATATATTCTATTTAATGTGGATGTGTTTTTAAAATGCCTAGGAGGATAGTGCTCATTTCATGTGCTTCTCCAAGAGAGACATAACACCCAAGCAACTGAAGTACATAATTTAACAAAACATTTTAGCTTGCAGTGAAATCAGTTCCCTTGGAGGGAATGGACTGAATCATTAAACTCAATTTTTACCCCACTCTTTGAGAAATTTTTACATCTTATTCAAAAGTTTGCTTTTCATTTTCTTCTTTGTTGGCTAAAAATGTGCTGAATTTCCAAAATAAGCTTTCATGGGATTTAGTTTGGGGAGAAAAAAAACCCAGAAAGATTTTTATTTATCCTTTTAAAAATAAAGAAACCCAGAGACCCCGAGGGAAAGGCTCACAGATATTGTCAATTACAAATCTATAAATTCTAATGTAGACTGGAATTAATATGTATAAAAAGCAAATGTATTAATTTTTTTGTTCACTGTTAAACTATTCTGCATTATGAACCTGTAGTTCTGACATTGATCTTGTGCTAAGCAGTGTCTCAGTGGAAAGGAACAGTGTTTGGTTGTATAAAGGTACCTGTGAAAGCCTTGCTGGCTGAGTGCAGATTACTAAATATCTTTACCATCGTTTAGTGTTTCTCTCATAGCATTAAATGATTACTGAAAAGGCATAAGCTATCCTTTCTATTTATTTGAAATATCCTCCAGATTCACATGAGTAATTTTCAGCTGTGTATAATGCTCCCAAAGTAACCTCTTCATTTCCATTGTTTTAGTGTGAAATCATTTCCTCGGGAGATAATTAGAGTTGCTCCATTTATTACATTAAATGATTAGCATGCACTTGAAATGATTCAGTATATTTTCCTTTATTGCTGATGACTCTTAAATATGGGCCTACATTTTTAATGGATAAATTAAGATTATCTTGACATTTTGTGGCTGCCTCAGCAGCAAAACAAGAGAGAGTTTCTTTTCCAAATACACACACTGGTGTGTGTTGAACAATGCACATTAGCTGAAGGGCTCCTCTTCACCTGAATATCCCACCTGGTTCAGCTTAAAGATGTTAGAAGGTAGAACAAAGGTTTAAATGTAACAAAACTGTTATTGCTTTTGTTGCATGTCTAGTTAGTAACTATTCCTAAGTGTCATGGGATCAGAATCCCAGCATCTTGGTTGAAGCGTCTGTTTACTCTGAATAACCAGCATCTTCTTCCAAATGTATATGAAATTATTTCTTACAACGGCAGACTTACACTTTTATATTATGTGAGTTAATCTAAATGAAGAGCTTTACTGTATGCTGACTAGTGAGTTATTATTCACTGGTTTATGAAAATAAATTACCCTAGAATTGGTGAAAACATTTCACAATTAATACTCCATATTAAAACTGAGGAAGATTTAATGTCAAGCTGTAGACACAGCTTCAAGACTTTCTCTTAAGAATCAAAGAGCCGGTAGATGCAAAGTACATCAGCTGCAGGCCTGAGCTGTGACCTGGTATTTGTGTAAAAAACGTCGTGACAAGGAATCTCACAGCAGACACCGAGACTGACCTGAAAGTGGTGGATACCGACTGTGATGGAAGTCAGCAGAATCAAAAGAGCTCCATTTTTCCAAGACTGTGCCATGTCATTCCCAAAAGAACACCAAAGAGATATTTAACTGGATTTGAAAGCTTGGTCCATTGGAGTTAAATAATCTACAGCACTCGAACTACATTAGCGGATGTGAAACTGATGTCATTATTAAAGGATACGTTCCCTTGTGATGGCATACAGTCACCTATTCCCTATTTCACTATGTCCTGAAGACTCCTTATTCAACCAGACTATTTAAATTCAAGCATTTAGCACCTTAAAAATGTATTTTAATAGAGGTTTTCATGGTAATGAATCTTTTTATTTTCTCAGTAGGCTCTTATTCAGGTATCTACATTTTGAAGAGGATACCTATTGGTTATTTGAGCCAAGAGAATGCATGTCATGTTTCAGCTGGAAAGCCAGTTTGTTTTTGGTTTCAGTGAGGAAATCCATACAGTTGAAAGAATATGCAAACCATGAATGTATACGATATGAAAGAGTAGATATAACGCAAAAGTTAAAAAACCCCACACAGTATTATAAACACTTTCAGAAGTGCAAAATGCAGTATTAAAAAATGCTTCCATAAAACTGTATCTTACATTAGAAAACAATACTTTGAGTGAAGTACCCATTAATAGAAAGATACAATGTGTATTTTTCACCTTACTCACTAAAAAAAACACACAGAACAATTCTTTCTGCTGGCCTATTTTCTATCAAAAAAAGCCCTGTTCAGGATATTTCTGCCATTTAACACAAACTCTAAGTAACAGAAGTATTTCTCCAGTTCATAAGCACTGGTCGTGTTGCATGAATAGGAAGCAGACACATTTGGGATGCTAGATCTCACCAAATCCAATAAATAGTACCCTAATAGGCAGTGTTACTGTAATTTCACATAGTACTGCTGCATGGAAACAGCAATGGCACACATGGTTTTGTAACACCAATCCGTATGTTTGGGAATGAACATATTTCCTCATTTTGCTTCTTAGCTGATTACCACATAAGCCAGATTCTTACCTGGATCTAAGCAGCACCCTTGGCTGCAGACTTCCTAAATTTAACTTAAAAAATCTAAGACAATACTTAAATTGGTTGTTCTCTGGGCAAAGACAAGAGGAGTGTGGATGCCAGCTAGAATTCAGCCCAAATGGAGAACAGACCTCTTTTCCTAAATGACAGTTGAGCAAACCCAGTCCCATTCAGCCAAAGTCTTACAGCATATGAGTGTGTTCCACAAGTAAAAAGTTCCAGATGTAAGGAGGAGGCTTGATGAACAGCAACTCAGAGATTGCTGATGTTCTTATTAAAGTAATAAATGTGACACTTCTTCCTACTTTGATTATACTGGATCAGGACCATTATGACTAGAGATTAAAGCCTGCTCACTTTATTAACAGCAAGTAATCCCATTTACATCCCCAGTACTGGTATACGATGTAGGCACATTTATCCTTAAAAACTTACTTGAGCAATATAAAAGCACACCATTAAATAATAGCACTACTATAGGCATATTATACTAAAAGTGCCATAATGTTGTTTGTATATGACAGGCATTTTCAGTATAAGAATGCTGAAATTCTACACTGATGTCATTAAAGCATAAGTGACACACTACCAAAAGATGGAGATACTAATGTATGGTGGTTAAAACTACACTCATTTCAAAGTTTTAGAGTATTTTTAATAGCTTCAAAGCATATTTTTGTAGATGAAGTTATAACAATACTAACAGTAGTGGCGTGAAAGGTTACAATGGATGAACACCATCTCTCTCAAACATTTATTCCATTTAAGTAAAAATACCTGATAGAGAGCATTTCTATTATTCACAAGAAATCATGCAATATAATGGTTCCTAGCACTCCTTTTGTAATAGCTTATTTAAATACTTGGGGCTGCAATTCAGATTCCCACTTTGTTCAGACTTCACAGAAATACTTCTTACAATTGATCACATTTTTAGTCTTTATTGTATTCTAAATAGCCTCTGATTTTTCACAACCCAAGACTAAAAATTAGGTTTGCAGAAGTGAAAAGTACAGTCTTGGAAAAAAACTCTATACACTTTTCACAACTGAGTAGCAGCAACTAGAAAATTGAAAAAAAAATTACACTATGAGTCATTTTGTTTACAGAACTGCTTTAAGGAATTGCTCCTGAAGTTTAAATGGAGCTTGATGAGGCTTTTCTAAACCCCTAAAATCTGAAATGACCTGAAGGTATAAAGAATGCTTGACTTTTGGATTTCTTTTATTTGTAACATTTTCTTCAGCTCAGGCTACAATAGTTTACACAAAGTTAAGCAATGCAGTGTGATAAGGAGTTATTAAAATTCTATTCATCATCCTAAGTTTATTTATTGTCAAAAAAGGAATTTAAATCAGGAAGGAGGAATAGACCTTTATTTATTATGGGTTTTGATATCAATGGTTTACAGATGCTATGTTTCAAACTTTTCTCAAATTATGTAAGAACTTGTTATGTATTATTATGAGGCCAGGGTAATCTCTCAGTTGATGTTAAATAGTACAAGGTCAACAGAGCTGTTGATTTACACCAGCTGAGGATATAGCCCTTTTTCAAAATAAAATGGTGATGGTTGTTTTCATTTCAGAAGAACTGAACATTTATCTAAAGAGCAAATAGAAATTATAAAGTATAAAGAAGCAAAAATATATTTGAATTAAATCCCTGTAAATTTACATTCAAACAGAGAGAGAGTGGAAGATATGACTGGACTTAAGTTGGATGTGCTATCTTTTCTCTACCACATTTTGCCAAGGTATAATGGCACACTCTAGGTAATATTGCTTAACCATTACAAGAAAAAAAACCCAACAACCTAAAATAAACAGTGCTATGCTACTATGATGGGCTGTTAATAGATTCAAGGCTGAAATAAACCACTGAATTATATAAATTCATACTCAGGGTTTTTTTTTACCTGAGTATAAGGGCCCTTGGAGCACTACAATGAGAAAATGAGGGAATATGCAATATTTAAAGTATGTATTAGCTAAATGACAAACAGAAGCCCTGATTTTTCAGGGACATGTAAGGTCTTGTATCTCAAAAAATGCCCCTTCTCCCATCTTTCAGCTCATTCCAAAATGGTTTAATATGTAAAACTCCATACGGCAGACGTATTATCAGACTACAGCATGGGGATCTTAGAGCAGTCAACAGTGCTCATTTCAATATTGTTCCCATTTGCATTTTAAATAACCAAATGGTTTTCAGGCATTTAATAGAAAAACATTTTTTTTAAATGAATACCAAGAGACGTTTGTAAACAGCAGCACGAATTGCTCCTGGGCTATAAACCTGAGTGCCAAGTTTCACTCCAGTATGAACACAGACAAGTGTTAAAAGTCTGAAAAATAGATTCCTTAATGGATATACTGGCAGACCTGTAAGTGTAATAGAGCTAGCATGTGCCACTTTAATAAAGATATCATATTTCATATCCTAGATTACACATAGCTTGTCTATTCTAAATAAAAAGATTAGAACTAGAAACATTTTCCCTGTGTATCATATTTAAAAATGTACAAGGGAATGTCAGCCAACAATTTGTAAGCATTGAAATTATTTCCTTGAAAACAACAAAAAGTAATCCCCAAAGATATGGTAAATATACAGTTCCTTTATTGAACAAACAAAAATATATTATGCATTGCTTTTACAAAATCAAATACATCTGCTTTGACTGAGGCAAGCAGACACATCTGGGGGCTTGAATCTTACCACAGTCTCTGTGACTCTCTATAATGTCAGTGTCTTAGTAACCTTGTATTTAACCAGATTATTTACAGTCAGACCCTTATAAGATCACACCCATTGCTGCTGGTGTGAGAGAGGGAAAGAGACCTCTGAAATGGAATACAAATATGATATTTATTGTTACATTTATAAGGCTATAACCGTATATCAAATTGCTTAATTCATGGAGATTAAATGATACAATCATATCAAGACTGAAAATTTAATATTAAAACAGGGACTCACAAGTTCCCTTCCACCTCAGGTTGCTTTGTAGCTCATCTGAACAAACATTCTGCCCCTGAATTCACTGGACAATTCCCATGACCTTGTTATTAAGTGTAAGGGCTATTTCCTTCTGAAAGTCTTGTTAACTGCATGTAAACCTATTTGTATACCTAATTTGTAAAACAAAGCATCTGTTCTAGGACTTTGCTTGCTTTTACGAGAAAAAATTAAGAATATTAAAAGCTCTCTATAGGTATATGAGTTTCACGGTAGGAGGGCGGCAGGTCTAAGCATTGGTATTAATATGAAAACGCAGATTGGTCTTTGGAAGAATTTTGATGGTGGGGTAAATTAGTTCAGATTTCACCTGACTATATTATCCCCAGTTGCTATGCTAAAAATGCGGCTAGAATGTAATGCATATTGGCAGTGTCAGACTTGAGATCCTGACACTGGTGTGGTCTGGGTGTTTAGGCTTTTCACAAGCACTACTTTCAGCATGAGAGAAAGAGTTCAAGAAGTCACTGAATCTATAGATCCATTTTAGAAGAAAGCAGGACAATGTGTTTGAGAGGTGGAGCACGATTTCTCTAGATTATACCGTATTTCCTTTTGGTTAACCAAATAACAGCAAGCTCCAACTAGAGAAACAGTCTTCAGCTTGTCCCTTGCTTTCTTAGACTGAAAAAAATGATCCACTTCAGCGTATATGTTTTCTAATATACTTTAACTACTTCTTCCGTATATAGCCATATAACATGATTATGTTTCTGTCAAGACCTAAGTGGTGTGGATCGACAGCTATAGTAACCTGCTAGAACAAAACTAACTAAGCTAAATTCACCCCCATGTCACTCATTGATGCCAGTGGGTGAAACAGGCCCCTGTGACTGACAAATATAGCAAGCATATTCCACACTCCATTAAAAATAACAAATAAAGATAAAGGTGGATAGGGAAAAAAAAAGGCTCAGCTTGTTTTTGAATGCCTTTCTTACCTTCCCTAAGGAAGATCTTAACAACATAAAGTTGGATGCAAGAGAAGGATTCATTAATATATTGCAGTGATTTTCTAATGCTCAGGGGAAGGTCTAGTTCGTCCTTTCGAACTGCTGTAAATTTGAATGGCTTCCTTCAGTAGCAGCGGAATTACACCAGCTTTACTCTCATGTAACAGGCAGCAGAATTTAACACTTGGTGTACAGGATTGAAGTTTATCCTGAATGGGAAAGTGAGGCTGCTGTTCTTTGCAATAGCACAACTCAAATTAATTTATAGCAACCTCTTTTTTTTTAAGCAAAGTTTTGAGCTTTATGAGTAAATTAACTACTTATATAGGACAAAAAGAAAGATAAGCAACAACAGCACAGCACCAGATGATTCCTCTTAGACAAGACAGATTGTGGTTGCCTTTTTTGACAGCTGTGATTGCAGAATCTGCAAAATGATTTTGATATAGATTTTAGGGATTTTTCTCCCAATTATCTTTCTTTATAAGGGATACTTTCATAATACCTAAAAGTGGTATCCTTTATTATAACCTTTATTACAGTAAAATCGATGGAAGACTGAGTGGTGGGTGTATTGTTGTGACTCAAAACTATTTGTAAATATTGCTCAGAGCTCTCTTAGCATATTTTAGCAAGGCAACATTTCAGCAAAGTATAATTTATCACATGTGATATATGCTGTATGCTTCAAAGACAATCACACTGGAAAACAGACTCATGAAAAAGAAGCTGTGAGTGTGTCTTGCTTTGCAGTAAATGTATTTTTTCAGTCCCTGGGTTTGGAGGATTACTCTGCGATCACAAAACCTGCAGTAGTGGGCAGGAGGACATTTTTGCCTTGCTTTCAGTGCTCATTACTAAAGAGCCAGAGCTTTGGTTGGTGAGATTTCTCTTGGTTCTACAGCTTACCTTTCCTTGTTATACTTTTTACTCAAGTAAGCTCCTCTGGTCTCAAGACTGGGGGCCACACCACCAGTGTACTTTCATTACCTTCTCATTTCATTACTTTTCATCCCAGATATGAAAAGAATGCATTGTTTTACAGTAATATTGCAGTCAGTGAGGGTTTTGTTTAGATTCATTTAAACTTCTTCCAAGAGACCATGGAAGAGGAGCTTTAAAAATGCAAGGAAAAACTCAGTGACCATCCTACCAGTCTGTATCAACCAGCTTGTAAAAAAGAAGGTAACCCCTCTCTTACACTTTCTGAAAAATAAAGTGTTCTAGCTATTAGCCCCAGTAAACAACAGCAATGAAACTATTTATACTGTCCCCACTCTCTTTTATGATCATCTCCAATTTATAGTTTATGAAAGACATTTTACACATTTTACGTTTAACAGCACAATCGTAGAGTCATCTGTGCTTTGTAGCAAATAGGGAGTTTGACCACTAGCTGACTGATCAGTAAAGCCTTAACTGTTATAGCAAGCAATCCCCAGACATTGATCATATATCATGTATAATGAACCCTTTATATTCTTATTATAGTAATAAAGGGCGATTTTACGAAGTTCACTGCCAAAGTAGGTTGGCCACACCACAAGTAAATGTTACATATGTCCATTATGCTGGTGAGTAAAACACATTGTGACTCTACTTCTCAAATCCTATACATTTTGAGGATGTTCCAAAACTTGATCCAATCTGGACTTCCTTAATTGCCCGTTACTTATACCAAAGAATGACTACAAATATCTACATATCTATCTATATATTTTTAAAAAGTATTTAATGTCCATCCATGTGTATTTTTTGTCTTTTAGTTTCTGAGTTTCGGTTTAGATTTCCCTCAACAATTTCTCCTATGGCCTATATCGTAATTTTTTGGAGGAAGGTCAATTTTTGGGTTATTTATTTCAAGCAAAATGTCTGTCTGGGTTCACTGGAATTTTCACCAGAAGACGTATTGGAAGACTTGACCCACTGTTAATAGGCTTTGTGTTCTTGTCTTCTTTTTTCGTAAATCTATACCGTACTTTCTTATTTTACCAAACACTTTTGTTATTGGGGAATAGAATATTCTAGTAATAATAATGTGAATCTGTAGAAATGTTTAGATTAGTGATTCTCGGGGGAAAAAACAGAAGCTTCTGAAATCAACATAGAGATGGAAGCGGGTGGGAAGAATTTAGTTCAGCACGTTATGATGTTGAATTAGGGTCATGTCTGGCTCTCTCTGAAGTCAATTAAGTTGTAATCTTTCATCATTGTATTGTTTTATAATCATGGAGTAGTTTGTATTTCTTTCTACCTTGAAAAATAGATCTTGGGTCATTATAATTATATGGACCCATTGCACAAGGTATTACAATCCATTTTCCAAATAAAACCTTCCACTTTGACAGGGCTCCGGGTTCTGACAGGCACCTAGCTACATACAGCAAACACAAAATAAAACCTGTGTGCAGAAGCTTGCATGTGCCTCATACACAATGTGCACTGAATTAGGTGACACTGTGGAAGAAGATAATTGAAGCAACTACTCTACATGGGACCCCTCTCCATATTAATTTTGGAACAGTCTGTCCAGGGTGTCCTGATTGGCTGCTACATTACATTTCAAAGCAGTACTCAATAAACGTACTATAAATAAATAAACTACATATTTTTATTCTCGTTGAATATTCTAGTTGCTTCCAGCAAATTAGTTACAGTGTGTGAAACTCCCACTAGGAAAAGATGTTTGACTGGTTTTTTTTATTACAGTTTACTAAATCCAGACATGTTTCTCACACTGATGATTTACCAGAACTTCAATTTACCTCTGAATTTTATACGTGCAAACCAAAAGGGACAGCAGGGTTCTACTTTTAGAATTTTAACACCATTAAATACCAACTAAAATTACTACACTTGCAGAAAAGTAGGATAAAAACACAGCAAACTCCTACTCTTAAATATTGCTATACCATCAGAAAAATAAATAAGCACACTTTAAAATGTGGAAGTGTTTCCACTTAAAAAATAATATTTACACTAGGAATGTAATCACATTTTCTCTCCAGTGAAATAAGAAAATTTGAAGAGAGATCAGATATTGCACAAACATGCTTAAAAAACCCATCTACCTCAGATAACATCGATGTGTATAAAACAAGTTAATATGTTTTCCACATCTTAATATTTGAGATCCTGAGTGAGAAAGCTGTAAGCTAATAAATTATAAACTCTGAAAATTTTATTTTATAAATATTATTTTTATTTATGAATTTTTGTTTTATTTTGAAATGCAGGAAAAGCATTTTATGAATACGCAACACATTTTTATAAAGTACAAATGAAAACTGTGTGCTGTCTTAATTTTCAGCTTAAATTTACAGACGTACTACATGGCAACAGTATTAAAGAAAAAAGGAGGGATATACTTTCCTATTCAATAAAAAGCCATGGAAGTTGCATGGGGTAGAGTCTCTAGGAAATCCACTCTTTCTTTGAAAAAATGTCATTGGTGAGATAGAAGATTGGCACCACAATGAGCAAAATATAGTGAGGGCTGATACGGACTGTCAGCTAGAATTTGGGTTAAGACACTGACTTTTGTCTGCATGGTGTCTACCTTCCAAAGAAGATGGAAGATGCAAAACTGCAAGTTTCCTCTCTCTGGTTAATGTGGTCTATACAAGTGAATAATGTATAAGAAGATGTTCCCTTGATAATGTCGCAATTATTCATTGTACAGTCATAAACTCAAATATTCAAATTAACAGCTAGGTATTATTTTTCTTCTCTGAAATTAAGTGAGTGGCATCAGTGGTCATAAATGAGAGCATTCATCAAAGGCATAGGCCATGGCAGAGGATTAAGTGAATGCTGATGAAGTGTCCAGATTCCCATAACTTGGAATGGGCTGCATTCAGCATTCCTTTATTATCCATCTGCCACATAACAAAAAGTCTCATATATTTAATGCAGGTTTGCCCTCGGCCACGTAATAGGATTAGGAATAATTTCTACAAATTTACAAAAACAAATCACATGGGAAGGCTTAGAATTTGCTAATAATTTCTCCATAGCTGGGAGATCAAAGGGATGTAAGAGTCCGGAGCCAAGCGGTAGTTTGACCCTGGCCAAGCTTTTTTAATGAAAGGGTTAATCTTCTCAGAGGTGACCATAGAGGAGCAAATAGTGTGACCAAAGGCAGATTCAGGCCTCCAAAAATAGGAAGAAAATCGTCTGCGAAGTATGACAGCAAGAAAACATTTACAGAATAACAGTACATTTTCTGGCTGGAAAAATAAAATCAAACAGCAAACCACAATGAATTGTTTTTAAGCAAAGTGTGACTGGCAGGGGGGAGGGAGGGAAGGAGGAGTGCCGTGCTGAGAAGTAGCTTGCAGGGTGGACCAGAAATATTACTGTTTCTTTCTGAAAAACAGAAAATAGTCTGAATGCCTTCAGTCTAAAAACAGTCTCTGTTGTCCCCAGGTGAAAACCGTCTCCTCCAAACGCGTGTCAAAGCTTTGGTTGGTTGTTGGTTGTTTTTGTCGTATGCTTAGCCTTTTTTTTTTTTTCTTTCCCCCCAGAGGAAACACACTGCAAATGCGCACTGCTTCGTAAGTGAGTTTTTGGGAGGACCGGAACTAGTTGCCCAGTACAGCTTTTTCAGAAATGTCCTTGGGTTGCTGCAACTCACAGTTAAAAATTTTGTCTTCTTTACACTCTGAAGGCAATTCCATCTTTCAAATCAAATCAAGCAGTGATACAAGAAAAGAGAGGGGAAAAAAGAAAAGGAAAGGAAATGAAGGTATGTGGGAGTGTGGGTGCACATGTGGTGGTTTTTGTTTTTTTCTTCCTTAGCAATCACTAAGTCTATCTAAAAATTTTCACCTTCCTGGATTTCCTCTCGCAGTGAGTAAACCACAAAGGCAGAGAGTTAACATCAGCCAGATGTAGGTGACAGCTATTTTAATTTTGCATTGTAAGTGGTTTTAATGACAGTTGAAAAGTACAGCACAATGTAGCACTAGTTTTTTAAATTTAATAGAAATCATGTGATCATTCTTATTTCTGGTCCCTGACTTGTTGTAACAAGTTTAAATGCAATGCTCCATCTCTGTGGTTTTCTTTACCTTCTGGGCTACCCATCAAATAGCAGATCAAATGGTCTGATTACATGTAAATTAGTGAATAATTTATTACAGCTGCACAAAAGCCCATGCGGACATCTGAGCCTAAGCGAATACATTATTTCTTGTGTTTCTCTTCTTGGAAGAGAATTTTAGGCCAAAAGCTTATTTCAGCCTCAAGATTAACTTCACATGAACTTATATGTCCCACCACACTCTCATTAAATAAGAAAGGAGGAGCTGTGATGACAGGGAAATAATGAAACAATAATTTCCAGGAAAGAATGAAGCATTCCCAGACAGAGCATCTATGTTTGAACACGAGGCCTGACATGTACTCAGTGTACAAGAAAGAAACTGAAAGCTGAGCAGCTTTGAAAAGGGTCAGATTGATATCCCTGGGGAAAAAAAAAACTTACCTACTGTGTGGCTTGCATCTTTCACACACAGAGACTCCTATCAAGATGGCAGAAACAGAGGAAGCACTTTTAGGTATTATTAGGCACTCCAGCTCTTTACAGTCCTGTGCCACAAGGACATTTCCAATAAAG
The DNA here is from genome assembly GCF_000695765.1 of Mesitornis unicolor. Lineage (NCBI taxonomy): Eukaryota > Metazoa > Chordata > Aves > Mesitornithiformes > Mesitornithidae > Mesitornis > Mesitornis unicolor. The sequence continues at coordinate 64,615 of NW_010179347.1, forward strand.
ATGCAAATGAGTACCTAAAATTGGCAGGAGTGCCATAAAAAAAGAACATTTATTTGGCAGTGTAAATAGAGGTTGTTAGCTACCTAAGTGAGGCAGCTGAGTTAACTACCTAAATTTGAGCTGTGCAAGAGGACTCAGATTTTAGACCACTGGTAAGAATTAGATAACCAGTAAGACCCCCCAAACCCTGCCCCACTTCAGCTTACCAAGCAGAGAAGTTATGACTGTGCTTTTCTGCAATGGAAAGCATAAATGTGAGAACGTCTCTATTCTACTCCACAAACCTGTTGATATTTCGGTAATTTGAGCCACAAATTCAGTTTTACTATGGTTTTATAAAAATAACACAGCAACTAGAAATTGAACATTACTTTATTCTTCTGTTGCATTTTCACATTATAGGAAATAGACTTGTACGGCAAACTTGGATCTGACACAGTTTCAGACCCCTATCACTTTTATGACCATTTCAACATAGAACCACATTTTTAATACCATGCAGTATTAACCTAAGAAGCTCTTTGAAGCAGAAATGCAGTCATACAATGAGTAGCTCAAACCTCACTGTTGGAATTCAGTGTCTGATTAAGACCCTGCGTTTCCTTGACATCAGGAGTGTTCAGAGTTCTTGGTTCAAGCCTTTTCCCAGCTGCTTCTGGAAACCAGTTTTGCCTTTCACTGTCTTAAGTAGCTGCCCGTTTAATGGTCACTAAGGTTGACCTTTGTGTTTCACAATGCCACTCAGTGGGATAAAGAGTGAGATGCCTTTTTAGGAAATCATACTGCGTGTTTACAAGCAGCTTCTTGACCTTAACCAAATGAGTTGAGGAGCAGCAGATAGCAATCTATTGTGTGAATTCTACCATTCTTCATGCCAGACCTTTGAGCACTATACTGCCTTCAAATGTAAGGTCGTATCTCTGCCCTACACCTAAGGAACAATAGAGATTTTCATGGATATTCAGAAATACGTGGTGACCCTGTTACAATCAAGACTGTATCTTGCTCTGCTATGCAGGCCAGACAAACCCAAGAGAGAAAATTGCATTCACATCAGGAGTTCATGTAAAGAAACATCAATGGGTGAGATAAATTCCACCAAATTGAGAAGTCTACTAAAAGCACGTGCAAATTTGAAGAAGCCCTCTTGTGCAATGGGAAGAAACAGATGCACAAGCTTCCTTCTCATGAGTTCGTGTACCACATGGTAATAATTCTTGTTTCTTTTAATTGACCAATGGCTTTATCGACCTTTCTTATTGACTGCTTAAAGCAAGGGAAGAGGGTCTAAACACCATGCATGTTGGAAATGAACATGAGGAATAATGCTGTCTTCCTTGGTACAATTTGGTTGCACAGCTAAGTGAACTGGAGATAGGAATACCAAGTTGTGCCCTTCAGCATCAGTATCTAAGAGCACAGCAGACCAGTCCTCCTGAACTTTAGTATTTTTTCTCCTTGTATTTCCCTGTGAAGACTAGTGAGATATCTGCTAAATAACTTTAGAAGAAACATCATAATTTACTACATCACCACCAGAACTCTAAGATGTTTTTAAGTCATAAACATCGCAGATACATAGGAAATAAATAAGGGTAAAGAAAACCAATTTTGAAAAAATGTTTAGAAATATCTTTCAGGAAAAGTCCTGTGAGCACCACTCAAACTTAAAACTGATAGGCAGACAGTTTTGAGACATGTAATTTGCATAATGAGGATGAAAACAAGGAAGAAGAACGAAACATAATTTCATTACCATTTTATCACAATGACATTCCCAGCGCCTCAGTACTGCATGCAACAGCAACAGGTTTACAACACAGAAAATACACGTTGTAGAGAACTGTTAATGTGAGGACAAACTTTTTGTCTTTAAATTACTAATTCAAATCCGGACTCAAGTACCTTTGAAGTCATTAAGAGCTGACAGTTGTCTCAGCCTATGGCCACTAGACACCAATTTACATAACAAAAAAATTCTTCCAGAGTTTTGAGAAAAATTTAGTAGTCCTTCTCTATTCAAGGTTTTTTCTGAACCAAGAGTTACATTTACTTCGTATTTCTATCATGAGTAAAAAACACATTTCTAAAATTAAAAATAAATAAAAAGAACAGATAATTTCTAAGATAAATCTTGTCCCAAGACTTACTATTAATTTATGGACTCTAAATATTAATGAGACCTCCAAAACCATCAAATTGGTCTAAGAAACAATACTACACTTCAAAAACCATCCATTGGTCTAAGAAACAATACTACACTTCTCTACAAACTCTGCTTCTTATCATCAAAGATAGCTCATACATCCTTAGGGTACAAGTAGAAAAGAAGATGTAAGACTAATACAAGATTAAAAGGACATGTTACCAGGATTAGTAACTAGTAATGAATGACATTACTTTCAGGCCATTTTTGGCACAGGAGCAGGATTCACACGGCAATGTATGCAGCATATTGCTTACAATTTCCTTTTGTTAGCTTTACCCAATGAAGTGCTGAAAGCATTTTTTCCTATCAGTAGTAGTTCAAATTTCCAGCATGTCCAGTTTTGAATTCTCAATTTAATCCTATTAGTCCAATTTAATTTGCTCAAAATCAACCCCTTTTAAAACAGTTTTCAGACCGAATAACAAAAATTGAATTATCTAAAGCAGTATTTTGTAACATCTTGGCTTATGTTAGTTAGACAATAAAGAACTACAAAAGAGATTATTTTCTCTATCAAAGTTTAACAGTGGAGCAATCATTGTCTAATATTGTTGTGAGCTTTACTACTCCTGTTTTGTCATGACATTTTACAGGAAGTGAAAGCTGTCCACATCTCACAAATATGGTGCAATATACCACTTCATTAATTGCACAAACTGCAGCCCTCTAGTGTTTCACCGCACAAGGCTATGCTCTCTGGTCACCTGCTCAAGAAGGCTGAGAGCTGCAAAAAACATGCCAGCAAAAATACAAGCTATGCATAAAATGCTGCCTATCCAGTAACTCTAGGTCATCTTCTGTAAACTCGGATGCCTTAAATTATTGTGGCCAGTGGGTACACTTTAAGTGAATATAGGTAGCTCCCATGTGAGTCCAGTCTCCATTTTACTGGTTAATGGAGCAACTGTAATGTATGCACATGTCATATTCTAATCTGTAATGAGTCAGGTAAAGCTATTATAAACTCATACCGTACTGAGTTGGAGTGTTTTTGCCCAGTGCTCCAAGTTATTGGAATGTTGCTCCAAGTTATTGGAATGTGGGGAAGAGCATCGAGGGCTGGATTTCCATGCTTTATCTTGGGAGGGTTCCCTAGTTTTATCCCTGTGCGGTACAAGAACAGCCACACCACTTCTGGTCACAAGCTGTTCCTGGAAGGAATACAGATTTTTTCACATAGTATCACACCTGATCTAATAAACTCTTGCAAACTAAGTTGCATCTGCAGTTCTAACACTATCTGCAAGGTAGATAATCCCACTACTGTTAATTAAGAGTTAATGATACTGAAAACCTTACACATACACTGGATTTTAAAACTGCCAAAATGCCTTATGAGCATAAGTCTCGCTGATCATTCAGCTCCCTGGTTTTGTAGCAGTTTTTGACTGGTATGTGCAGGCGTATCAGATCAAACTCCCACCATTATGTCAGAAAAGAAAGCACTAACAGACTTCTGTGGAGACACGAACAGAAAACATCACACCAGAGACGAGTGTACTGCTTCACCTCTTGCATCAAACTTATACTAGCTTCATACTGGCTACATTGAAGTTCTTCCAGTTGCACACCAATTTGAGTAATAAGATTATTTGGAACCACACAAATGATGCAAATTAGGGGAAAAAATAACATGGGGAAAAATCCAATTTGAAGACACCACTAGACATTGTGGTTTTTATTTCATGAGTGGATTAAGTATGGCTGGTCATCTATTTCTTCAACAGCTGGTTACTTACATCCTCTCATAGCTGGCAGCTGCACTGCAGCTTTTGCACAGACTCTGAAACCTTTGTGATATTTCAGCCATTCTAGTAAATTCACATTTTTCAATAATAAATAATGTACCCCTATAAAGTCACCTGAACACCCTGAGAGAATTATAGCCTTTATTATGTACAATTGGGGGTATATTAATCCTCACATTGAAAGATTTTTTTAGTGACCTGTCGGAAAGTTAGATAAATTATCAGAAATAGCAAAGTCAAATTACACTAAATGTCCTTTAGTAGAACCACGGAAATGCCCTCTGCAAAATATGGGATTGTTTAGTTAGAGGAAGAGGATCCAGGGACAGACATGATCATTTTTTGTGGCATAGCTCTGAGGCTGATTACTTGAGTCAAGTGACCAATCTGGGAACTGTGAACCTCTGGACGGTCATTTTCTTGCTATTACTAGTGGCTGTTTTAACCTACTCACCTATTAATCTACCATGTATTTTCACTTGATTTATGGAACTTTCCTTATAAGTAACATTTGTTAGAATGGCACCTTTACTCATTCAAAACAAGTCTGTTGCCTAAATCTGTCTGAACGCATGGGAAATGGCTTCCGAGCAACAGAAATAAAAGAGGAGGAAAAGAGGAAGCTCGTTTAACACAAATATTGCAATATAATTGAAATTATATTAAAAAAATTAAATGACTTTTTGTGACCTTGCTTAAAAGGGTCAGAAATGTGTTTGAGCTGTACAAGATTAACCTTTACTCGTTTGGGAAAATGCAGACTTCAACAGCAATCCTCTGCAGTGGCTGCACTTGCTAAAAGTTTAAAACAGTAATTTTTTCCTAAGAAAGGTCATCTTGAGCTAAAATGTCAAATAAATTATTTAGATTACTGAATTAGAAAAGTGAGGATCTGACAGGCTGAATTTTTTATGCACATTAGCCACAGTCAGGGTCTCTATATGCTCTTTCTATTAAGTGCACCCCCCCCCTTCCCTTATTAAAATATCTCTCCATTTATTCCAATATATTCCCCTTAACATGCATCTTAGCATCTAAATAGCTGGTCCAATTTGCTTCTTAGTTGTACAAAACAAGAAGCACTTTATGTCACTGTTGCTCAGCATTTTTCCACTATAAAACTGATGTAAGAAAGAGAATCTTGCCACCAGTTTGTAAGGGAAATGAAGTGACCAAAAAGTCTTCATGTAACTATCAAATCCTAGGTCCTAGCAGAAGAAATATTTTTAAGAAGAAGAAATATTTTGAAGGATGGAAAATTAAAAGGATTTAAATAAACAGGAAATAACTTATAAGTAAGTGCTACTCTCATGGTTATGTCCTAGAGTTTTTATAGCGCAAAATATAGCAATAAGTAATTACTAGAAAAATTGAAGAAAGTCATCTTCATGTGTAGCTGTTCACACACAGGTTTTACCCCACAAGTTTACATCTGCATTTCCAATTCTCCCTCACATTCATAAATACTACCAATAATTATTCAAGGCAGCACAAGGGCCTCTGTCCAAACATGGTGCCATACAATTCAGTCAAATGACAACAGTAGTAAAACTTCCCACTTCATTTTCCAAAACCAATATTTGCTCAGCACTGGAGAGGTCATTCTATAAAACAATTCTACATTGATAGAATTTGACTTCCACTGTGATTTTTTTTCCCCACAGACTACGTGCACTGTGGAGCAAATTAAGTTCTCAGCCTGAGTAGCCAATCCAAATGCTGAAGGTGCAGGGAATGATGAAAGGCAAGTTACTTTAAAAAATAGCTTCCTTCCATCCAGCCATTCTCTCCATCTAACACATAAGGTGCCTAAACTCAGCCCCCACTTTGCTAATATCCAAATACTCCTCAGTAGTAGAGTGTCAGAGCATGTTTCCTCATAAACCTTATAGCGCAGGCAGGTAAGGTATGTAACTGTTTAAATGTAGAGGTGGTGCAGCTGCATGGGAACTCGCGAGGCAATGGGCCTCAGCAGTGATCTACTAAGGGGTCTAATTTTATTCCTTTCCTAGGACCCAGGCCCACCTTGTGTCGCCACACAGTGAAGAACACCAGCAAAGCACAGCTGCGCATCCTGGAAAGAACAGAAAGAACAATGCTTATGCTAGCGTACATCAGAAGAACAGGTAATACAAGCGTGTGTGGGGGTAGTTTTGTTGTGCACAATCATATCAGGCAAATCCCTTTAAATGAGATGATGGCAGGAAAAGCTACCCTCATGCAATTATTTCTTGGGTGATTTCTGTGTTTCTTTTGCATATAAAGCATCTGGCATGTGCATGACAGACTTCCTGTCACCCTAACCTGAGACTTACCTGTTTAACTTTTTGTCTTGCAGCAGCACCAAAAGTACTTAGTCATTTGTGCATCACTGAGAAGAGGGATTTAGAGAATAAGACAACCATAGACCTTACTCCTTGGTGATTCCTTCTCTGACAGGGTAAATCCCACAGAAAAACAGCATTAATAGAGCATGACGTTTTGAAGAATAGAGCCCTAACTGTTGACATTTCTGTTGTCAAGTCAGGTATTATGCTATGATAAAGAAAAAGAAATATTAAAAGAATTGTGGAAAGCTCTCTGGAATTAAGTTTCTTGATGCTGCATTACTTTAAAGGCCATTAGTACTTCTCCCACTCAGGGGTCTTTCATCTTTCCAGCTATGAATTCTTCTTTTCTGGACTTGATCATAATTTAGCTTTGTCAGATCAACAAAGTAGAAGTTGTAATTTGTTATATAGTGTAAAGTACTCAAGGGTCCTTTTAAGGTCTAAATTTAGGGAGAAACAGTACTCACCTCTGCAGTATTTGCAATGTGAGACAGGACACACTGGGTAAAAGTGTGAAAAATATATTATATGACTCTTCAATTTGCAAATTAGCATACAGAAGAAAGTTCTTGAAAAGTTCTTAAAAAGGCAGAGCGAGTTGGAAAATGTAACCTCGGAAATATGAATTGGTCCAGTAAATAACCTTCCCAATGGTCTTACAAGCAGCTTGGATGGATCTTGACATCATAGCTTTTGACCATCACTGCTATGTGAAATGCTCATGATTTGCACAGTTTAGTTTCTCACCTGTTTCATAAGGTAAAATTCTTCAATGGCAAAGTGTTCATCATATATGATACAAACATTTTAAGTCATGACAAAATCAAAATAAAGATATTGGTTTTTTTGACTACTTTTTGCTTCTTTTTTTCCCCTTTCATTCATAATATGATTGTGGATATGCTCTGATCTATAATATTTGAAAAAATTTCTTCCCTTCCTTCTTTCAGTAGTTTGTGCTTTTCTAACATTGTCAGACGAAACTGATTCTGCAGACTTTGAGAGGTCATATGGACAGAAGCCTTGTGATAGAAATGTATTTTGCCCTGTATTACAGTGCAGTGCAACACTGGCAAAGCAGTTCACTAGTTGTGTTCAGGAGAAGGTTTTTGTCCAAAATCTGTCTCAATTTCATCTGTGTAACAAGGTCGTTTCCAAAGAGACTGCATAGTCAGAACTGAGACCTGATTTATTGACTCTCACCAAGATGGCCATTTTTGCTTTAAGGAAAAATCTGCCTAACAGAAATGTCTCGATAGATTGCTATTTTATTTTGCGTCTACAATTTAAATTAAACTAGTGCAGAAGTTCTTTGTGTCAGTCCTCTGAATTCCTTTTCAAATTAACACTGAAAAGAAAATCCATCCATCCATATATATGTAAATATTCAAAGCCAGCTGCCAAACAGTGACATTATCCACGGGTTTCTGTGGGCTTGCCATAGAAATGAATGGGAAACTCTTCTAATATTGCCAGGCTTGTATGATATTTCTGAAATAGGTGAGAGAAAGCAGCATTGTTCCAGGAAAAAAAGGAAGAGTATTTGCCAATTGGAACACAGGCAGAAGCCACTGATAGCAGACAGTTTTAAAACTCACATTTTAAGACAGCAGCTGCCTGACTGTATTATATTTAAAAGGGCTACCCTTGATTGGAACATTGGATGAAATGCTTTTATAAGAGGGCAGGTTTAACTATGAAAAGAGCAAAAAGTCTGGACAGATATAAAATCAGATATTGCTCCTACTGCATCCCTTCCAAAGCTTTATTAGATAAAATAAGCAAAAGATAGAAAGTCTATTTGTGTCAAAGTTTGTAGAAAGAAAGGAGACATATTTGCTGTGAGTATTTTTAGGTGCTAAGTCCATATGGCTCTGTGATGCTATCTTAATTCAAGGATATTCTAAGACTGTTTTAAAAAAAATATGAGAAGATTAAGGAGGAAGTCCTCACTGAAGCCTTTTCCAGTCATATAAAGAGGAAGACACATGTGAAATCCTTCCTGGAATGGACTAAACCCATCCAACAGTACAGTTGTGGACTGACTGGAAACCCAGCAGGTCTGGGGTCTGGGGGCTCTGGTGGACAACAACGTGCTGCTGAGGTGATACCACTAGCCACCAACAGGTTTTTAGTAGCAAGGATGTAGCCAGTGGGCCAAAGGGAATGATAATTCCCTTCAGCCTGGCACCCATGAGGTCACACCTGGAGTGCAGTGTATTCTAAAAATATTTCACCAGTTTACAGAACAGAATTCCCACACTCCTGACTTGAACTATAGTTAATAAACATAATACATCTTGAACTCAGACAGACACGTTTGGGTATCTGAAACAAATCTTCCACATAGCTCCAGCAAGACCCCTTCACAGAGTATGCAGAAAAAAAATAGGGACAGACTTTCTGAACCATCAGAAGTGGAAATAATTGTTTAAGCATTACTGCAATAAATTTAACAAGTGCTTCAGTGTTGTCCTACAAAACAATGACATTCCAATGAAAAAATAGTAGTGAATTGGCACTCCTACTGCAATTCAGAACATTTTCTTCATTTCACTGCTTGTACTCTAACAAAACTTCAGAGATTATTGAAATCTATACTCAGAAACCTAAAATTTTGAAATCTCAGCTGCGTGTGTCAGAATTCTTTATGTTGTACTGAGTGGTTAGATTATCCAAACACCTGCAGATCAGCAAGGAAAGTCAATGTCTGTTCAGCTTGTGATGTCAACATTTTAGTGCCTAAAAACACATATCATTTAGCCAAAGAAAAAGCATTTCAGTGGATATTTGCTTGATGTCCTCGTAGACTGCTAACAAAAATTAAAATACATGAGAGTATCTGGCTTTGATTTTCTAGGATCTGGCATGATACATCAGTCAACAACTTGTTTTGTGATTTGTATTTTTCAGCAGAGAATGGACCTTATTTTAAGAACACCACAACCACGTTCTAGTAAAATGTGTACATGCTTCGATGTGGGCATATTTAACACACTATGCAGACACATGTTCTTCATCTCTAAAAAAAAGTCCCTATAGTACTTTTGAACTTTGCTCTGGCCTCTGTTTTTGTCTCTGTTTCTCGGTTACAATTATAATCATAATTAAATTCCTACCTAGATACCCTGTAACTGAACATATCCCTGACATTTCTCTATTAAATGGTTAGTACATTTCTGAACACAGGCATGAGTCCCTAATGTCCAGTTAGCTGCATAAACCTTTTACACAGCTTGGCTGGCATATGACTTGAACAGTAGATTTTGAATTCTACATAATTCTTCTTTTTTTTCCAAAGGCTAATTAAAATCAATTCCATGGCACTTCTCTGCTGTTAGAAAAGCTGCTGAGGGTAGATGTTTCAATCATTAGCAATATGGTGCTGCTGGATTAAAAACAAATTTCCAAATAACATAGCAATGACAGTTAGTCTATGATAATCCATGCAACTATGAATGAACAAAGCCTGTTCTGCTTCTATACCTGAATATTTGCTGATGGCATCTGAAAATGGAGATGTCAAAAAGCAGTATTTTTGTTATATTTTATAACTATGCTCATTTATTGCAGCTATGTAAATGTAATAATTTCCAGAATTTCACAGAGGATTCAAATCTTACCAATATAGACTTTCATATTTATTATAAATATAACATATTTCAGAATTCAGTTCTAGATGTAAAATACTCTCATTGCTCTGGTTATATCTACAGTCACTCAACCATTGTTTAGATGTAGCTCCCATATTTAGTCCTTTAGTGTTTTAAATTAGGCTGACTGATTCAAATTCTACTCTTACTTTACACAATGTAAGTCTAGTCATCATCAAAACATTCCTGAAAGCTTATAGAGTCCAATTTAAAATAATTGGACTCAATGGAGCTGAAATCCTTTCTTCGTTGAAGGTCAGTGAGTTTTGTTACTGATATAGCTGAAGTGAGGACTTCAGGAGTTGGAGAAAGAGTGACATAAATGACAAGAAAGCAAGATAGATTTTAATAAGTATTGCCGAGAGAAGCAGCATCTTCAGTAGGAATGAGTATCTGTAATTGAGTAAGAGCCAGTGCAGCACAGACATCAGAAACTTTTCCCCTTTGTTTCTTTTTTCACAGTAGGGTTGCTGTTAGCCTAGCCTTCAAGAAGGGTCTATCATTACCTTTCATGTGAAATTATCGTAGTTAGAAGAACACAGCTGAAACAGAATCTTATTATTTCTGAGTTAAACAACTGTAAATGTAATTGATGTAAACCACATAGAAGTAAAAGTCCTTGTTCTGACTCATTTGGCACAAGAACTTGCACCTGAGTCCCTTACTTCTTTGATTACTTACCCCTAATCTTTTTTTGCTGGCTTTTAAGTCCCATAGTGTTTATATTCATGAATAGTATGAAAAACCCAAAGCTTCTCACAAAAATAAAAAAGTAAAAATTGAATAATAAATTATCATATTATTTAGGTACATGCAATATGTCAGTGATGGCATATCTGAGACAAACTCATGGATTTTACTGTCTTCCTTTTTTAAATGGTTACTACCACTCTCTCTTGTCTGATAAAAGTGGTCCTTGTAAGACTATAATCCATTTCATAGTATAATTTCCTAAATGAGCTATAAGAGGCTGTGACCAAATTGTGTCTATAATGAAGTCAGATGACAACCACTGCTCTGTCCTTACCCACAGTTGTTTCCTCACGGATGGCAATCAGTTGGTCAAGCATTTACCGTCAGCAAATCCATGTTGGCTCGTTCCAATCACTTTGTTGCCTTTCATGCTCATGGCAACAGCTTCCATGATGGCCTGTTTCATAGTCTGTTGGGGGACTGACTTGACGCTCACTGATCTGTAGTTTCCCTGATCTTCTCTTTGGGAAACAGGTCTATATTTACACTTCTGCTGTGTAAATCTCCTGATTTCTCCCTGATCTTATCTCCTTGGTCTCCATGACCCTTCAAAAAGGAAACAAAGTGACTTTGTAGTGCTGTCAGCCAACTGTCTTCGCGTCCTCGACCCATCCCAGCAGGTCCCACAGACTTGCATATGTCCAATATATACAGACAGGTCTTGACTCTCCTCTTCACTCAGTGGTTCACTGTTTGCTTTGTTGTTGCTTCTTCGTACCAAGTCTTAGGGGTAACTTTACCCTTGAACACCAAGGCACAGAAAGCGCTTGGTATCTCAGCCTTTTCTGTATCATATTTAATTAACCTGTCAGCACAAACTAACTTGGTCAGCAGTGGACCTGCACCTTCATTGTACTTCTGCTTGCTGCTCACATACCTCCACCTTTCTTGTTATTCCTGGCATCATCTGCCAGTTCGAGCTCTAGCTTATCTTCTGCCTCCTCTGCTCCCCTAAGCAATATTTTTATGTTCCTCTCTGGGAGTCTGTCCTGGAGTCACTGCTCAATACCCTATATTGATATCTGGAATTGACACCTGTCTTTGATTCCTCATATTTTCTTAAATGTTAAGAATGAGTAAAAATCAGAGTAACAATCTCAATGAGCAAAATTCAGAATAGCAACAAGTAAGTTATCACATATATCACAAGTAAGTTATCTGATCTGCTAGTTTCTTTCCTGAGCATTTGCAAAACTGTTTATGAGTTAGTTTAACACTGCCGGCGAAGTCAAAGGGGAATACCTTGTAACATCATTAGAGAGGTGTGCTTCAAAGTTTTACCTAGAAAATTTTACCATCATTTCATAGTTAATCAATCTGCTACTACACAAGATTGCATATGCACATAATGAATGCTACAAGGACTGTGTGAGCGTGTATACAGAAAATGAATATATCCAAGTATAGTACAGGCTATAGGCATAACGCAAGGAGACAATTTTTATATATTCATCTTTGAAAAGACAGCATGAGACGAAGCAAAGAGAGGCATTTGATGTGGGCTGGGGAGGAACTCAGGAAAGTGTGCTCTGTGAAATGTGCACGTGAATATGGAAAGCATGCACTTGTTAGGGACAAAACTGCATATGCCTGAAGACATTTATAGAGTATTTGTATAGTGCATGCATCTGTGTGAGGGAATTTGGGCATGGGTTTATAAGGCTGTTTATTTATAGATAAAAGGAGAATATTTGGATTTGTGTATAAGCTAGGGCAGTGGATATAAGTGAGGTGATATCAATGTTCACACCACATACAGACTTACAATGTATGGATCTAAAATTTAAATTGGAAGCATGTATCTGTAAGAACCTTGGATTGGTGGAAAAGTGGGAAAACAAAGTAGAAAGAAGGGAAAGGAAATGAAAATAAAAAGAATAAACTACACACTAAGACACAATAAGCAATTTCTTATGTTGCCTTTTTAAAATTTTTTATGCTTTCAGTGTATCACTTGGAAAAGCATCATTATTTTCTTCATCGATATCAACTAATTTTAGTCAATATTTATGTAACCAACAGGACAAAAATTAAAGTGGTTATGTTATTTTTCCTGTTGTTTACTATAAATATTTTTAAACAGTAGCTCCCCATTTGCCAAACAATTTTTTTTTCCAAAGATTTCCCAGTTCCTAAGAAATTTTTCAGGACTGTTTCTGTATTTCATTGTAAAAAAATTCTTACTCTGTAATAGACCTGTACTATTAAATAGCTTGCTGCACTGATTATTCTCCTTTGAGTGGCACTTCCCACCCTACCAATCATTGTCAAAACAGACTTTGCTGCTAATTTCCTGGAAGGTTCAAATGCTCCTATTTGAAGGTCATCTCAAAGGATAGTTTAAAGAGCTTTTTCTGTAAAATATGTATATTTACAAGAGCACGCATAAATGGTCACCAGGGAAGATAAGCTATCAGAGAGTAAAGAGATGTCTTTCCTTATACAGTTCACACACCACTGAAGCAGATAAAATTGGTTTTGTACCCAGCCTATGAATACACTGTTAGGAACTCTGTCCTGAAAATTGATCTATAATACTGAGATAAAATTCAATGCATCTCTTTTCATAAATATCTAACCATGGCATCAAAATTCTCATGCTTTTGCCTGAATAACCATCTACTGTAGTTCCAGCAGGTAGTGGAGTAACTTCACTCATGTGCTCAAGACACATGGGAACAGCCTGAATCCATAGGTAATTAGAGCATTAGTTTTAGCGCACAAAGTTGTGAGACCAAGTTTACAGTTATTAAAGTCAGACACATGACTGAATACGAAATGTTAAGATTAAATCTGTATTTATTTTTGATAACAAAGGCATCCAGTATTCATTAACTTGTCTTTTTTTCAAGACCTTCTATGCAGCTTTGTACTCCTGGTCTTGTCTTCCCTGTCTCTGGAGCGTAATACTGGCACACTGCTCCGCTTTAGAGACAAGCAGGACTGGAACATTACTGAGACTCAGTTTTGCTCTGCTAGTTCACTCTGTGGCCGTGATCAACTTGCACAAGCTTAACTTCACCATTGAATGAAATTTTTATATGGGCATAAGGGTGCACGTGGGCTTCTGCATTCTTAAAAGATATGGTCAGCTCAATAACACACTGAATCAATTGCGGGCACGAGTAAGCACATAAGGACTATTCACAGCTGGAAAGTGCTCAGAACCTTATTAACTAGCACAGACTTATCAGCAGTTTTAATATATTATTGGAAAAAATGAATTCTAATTACGGTGGCTCTCACGTGGCACCTCCTACAAATTTCCGTTAGAGTTACAATTCACTTTTCTCCACATTACGCTTCATGCAATACGTAAACTCCTAAAGTAAAAAACAAATATGTGGGAAACTGGGAAAATATATTACACTTAAGCCACTTACTGCTAGAGTCAATAGCTAAATGTCCTGCTGATTTCAACAGGAAATTAATCCAGGCCCGTTTTTTTCACAAGAATGCATACTTAGATGTGACCTATGTGATGAAGATGGCTAAAAACATCTGTTTACATGTAGCCTGTCATCCTATAAACAGCCAAAGTGCAACATGCTCCTTTAGAAGAAATCCTAAATATTTCACTTTTGCTTTATTTTTTACTTTTTTATCTGTGTGACTAGAAAAAGAGAAATTAATAGGTATTTTTAGTTCTGTTCTATTTTTAGCTAATAGACATCTGTTGGCAAAACACAAGTTAAGTGAAAGTGCCTGAGTCTGAAGCAAAGAAGATGGTGTAGTAATTTTTATTTTTTTTTAAAGACATTTCTTTTCTTCTGCTGGTATAGTTAGTTATTTGCTGGAAAAAATATATGGAAAACTCACTGAAGCTTTTGTGATAATAATGGAAAAAACCAGCATAGCCGATTATCAGCTCAAACCACCTGAGGAATCATCTTACTGGAAGCCCTCCAGAACAGACCTTTAGGAACACACACCCACACAGATGCTTGGGAAGGGCCAATTCAGTCCTCTACGCATGGGAAGGAACCTGTGTGGTGTATGAAAAGTCAGTTCCATAGTCGTCTTATTTATGGTGTACTGGATTTCAGGTGGGTGGTATAAAAAGGAATGGTAGCTATAATTGCCTTTCTGATGTGTACAACATTAGAAGCCTGGAGGCACAGAGGAGGAAGCCATATGGATACACAGCTCCTCGTCCTCCCTCACAGACACGGGGATTGCCACTACAAAACTGCTCACAAATGCCTGGAATGGCAGAGGAGACGGCTCACACTGGTTATAGCCTTCCCGCTCCTATGTGAATTAGAACTCCACTTCTTTTATCTTTTCACTTTCAGTATTTTGCTTCAATATTTGCAATTAATGAAAGGTAATAGTTGATATAGAATCTTATTTATTTAGATTTAAAGGGCAAAGAATTTCATTAGGTACAAATCCTTCCCAAACACACTTTGCATGTGGGTATATTCTGCTGTCTTCAACTTATAGTGAGGAATCATTCCACTTCCTTCACTACTGTATAAAATAAAATTTCTGCCTAACTGCAGCAGAGCTCAAAATATGGCATTTTGTTATATCAAGCTTAAAAAAATAAGTATTTGGAAAGTGCAGCCTATAATCCTGATGAAAGTGCATGGTAGTCATGGAGCTTTTTTCAAAGGGTGATTTGTCTGTTAATAAGACATGGGAAACACCTATTATGATCATAATCTCATTCTTACTATGAAACATCTCAGTGTCAACTTTCAAAATATCATTCCTTCATTTGACTGATTTTGATAGACGATTCCTTTACAACACTGATTTCAGCTTCTAAATTACTTGCATGCATTATTATTCCATTTAAGGCTATGCATTAGAAGCCACTTTCTTTTCGAGAGGTCAATTCAAAACTATGACAGAATCAGGTTCTTACTTGGCACATGCACAGAAATATTTGTGTCCCTATGAAAGCAAAAGATAAATCAATCCTTGAAAGAGTAGATATTTTTCTTTATGATAAGTGGCTTAATGGTATTTTAAAATGCTTATTGGAAAATATATTAAAATTCTAGCTTTTAAAAATCTGAATAATTATATTAATTTTAGTACCTTTTAAAAACACTTGCCTCCTTGTAAGAGATAGTTTGGACATTTCCATTCAATGCTTTGTTGAACTGAGGTATTGTAAAACAATTTATGGCTGATTCCTCTTGTGTGTTGCTGGTTCACCCCAGCATAGGAAGGAATTTAAAAGCGATGCAAGCAATTGAGCTACAGAAGAGGAAGGCAGAAGGAGAAGAAACCTTAACCATCTTATCTCCTTTAGATATCCACTAAGTCTTTTATCTAGATTCACTTACTCAAACCTAAGGCCTGTGGTCTTGTTTAATATCAGCCAGTAATAAAGAGCTCTTCAGCTAAATACAGCTATATTCCACTATTAACTGCAGCTCTTGAAGCAGTCATTGTGGAAAGGGGAGTCTAAACCCTTCAATGTCAAGGCATTTAGAGGCACTCTAACATCAATCAAGGTCTACAACCAGTAAGTGCCTGCTTACATTTACATGAAATATTCATACAGCATTGAGTTTTGCTTTTCTCTCTCCTAATCATCACTTTTAGGAAGAAGCTACAATCATCACAGTTAAGGGAGGGTGTTATGGGATGTACGGTACTTTTCAATGTCAGGCTTCCTGCAGATAGCTAGCTCTGTAATGAGGCAGCACACTGTATAGACTACCAAAGGTCTTCCTCACACAGTCTAGCCTTGTTATTATGCACCATTCATCTTCAAGTATACAACTTAAAGCAAATGAAAGTAATTCATTAACCATAACAGATCTGTCAAAAAGTGATTTCAAATCTTGAAAAATATTTAACATTGCCTTTAAGCGAACAAGGTTTCCCCCTCCCACCCAGCATGTATTCTCCAAAAACGGCATTCAGGTCTTCTGCTACGTTCTTTTGGCTGTAAAAGCACACAGGAATCTTTCAGACTGAGAGTGATTTATTCTTTTCATTTTTCTGATGCTTTTCCTATGACTATACAGAGCTTTGAAAATGTGAAGCACTATAGGCTGTGAACTATTATTATCTAGTGTTGGCTTGAGACCATCACTAGTCTTTTTCCCCCTTTGAATGTAACATCAACAAGTCTGTGTAGTAATTTATCTACTATCCTTGACAGTTCAGAATACATTAAGCTCAGTGCATTTTTTTTTTATTTTAAGCAAAATAATTACATTTGTAGGGAGTTACTTATGAGTTTGGGCCAAATAGAAACATTGTGCAATGCCTTCTGAATGAAGTATAAAAAACATTTCTCACCATCCTAGATTTAGCCTTACAGCAAATTCAGTTACGCCACCACAGACAGTAGCAACATCGATAATCTTATTATCAGACTATTAATAACAGAAATTTAGATCTTTTAAATATTACTAACAATTAATGGCTTTTGTTCTTGTGATTTTGCTGTAGAAGTAACAACAGATCCTGACAATACTCATAAAAGCAGAAAAATATAAAGACTTTCTAGTGCAGCCAATGCTGGAATTAAACATGCAAAGTGATATTCAACCATTTAACTTTCAGTGTGTAAAATTCTATTTAAAAAAAAAATATCAGACTTTTAGGCATTATATGTATTAAAACTCTAAGATTCCTGAGAAGAATATGAAAAGCAAAGTTTGTACAGTTAGCACATTACCTACTAAACTATTCACTTTCCTTTCAGTAACAGCTTCCTCTTCCCTCCCTTTAAACACTCACACAGCAAAGTAACAGCATTTGCATTATACTCTCATGTTGAGCTTGCTGGCATCATCAGGTTTTATTTTTCTCAAAAGAATCCACGTTCTCTAATAAATTACAATGCCAAAATTGAAGCTGATTGACTACAAATTGAATATAAATGGAAAAGTACTGAAACCTAGGAAGACATCCAAAAATATCAACGTATTTGTTATTTTTAAAAAGCTCAACATATTTGTTTACTTTTAAAACAGTTAAAATTGAAGCCATCTTCTTTTATTATATTCCCTAAGCAATAATAAAAATAGAAAACCATGATCGCATTGTGCACATGGGAAAAGGAAAAGGCAGTTCTGAGTATCTGTT
This sequence comes from Mesitornis unicolor, assembly GCF_000695765.1. NCBI lineage: Eukaryota > Metazoa > Chordata > Aves > Mesitornithiformes > Mesitornithidae > Mesitornis > Mesitornis unicolor. The sequence goes on from NW_010179347.1 coordinate 82,367, forward strand.
CATCTAAAGATTAGAGCATAGGTAATCAAAAACAATTTGAAACAATTTGGGCCAATAATCTTCAGTTACCTCAAATAAAAACAGTCATACTTAAAAACAGAGAATACAACTGTAACTGTTGTTGAAAGTAAAAATACTTACTATACAAACCCACGAAACATTCTTGTTCATTCTTCTGCATCTATACTTGGGAGAATGCATATTTTAAGAACAAACTAGCCCTTGAAAAACAGGTGTTCTTTCGCTTTTACCCGATTTTGAATGAAATGCTCTACAAATTTTTGTTCATTTAAATAAAAAAAAAAAAGAGGAAAGACAGAACCTAGTGACATGAAGCTGTGTAGGCAAGACACATTCTAAGATAATTTATAACACTGAGTAAAGATTGCACAGCATCTGACTCGGAACAGGAACGGACAAATCTTCCCTGAGGAGGCCTCACTGAGTTTTAAGTAATTCATGGAAGGCTTATGGAAAATATTGTGCAGCAGTAGAAGCAGTCCTGCTTTATAATACTCCTTCCTAACTGACAGTGTTTCTGGCTTAGGATCAGATGCTGTGGGGTACAGAGCTCCTTCTGGGAGTCATTGAGAGCCCTAGATTACTACCAAATTTAGTGAAATCAAAGGTACTTGTCACATTGCCAGTTTCAAGCTGTTAATTTAGGAAGCATTCTTTTTCTTGTATTTTCTTATCACCATTGCAATTTATTAGTTATGATTGTAATCTAAATTGTATTCTTATATGTACACCATTGCAATAAAATCTTGTCATTAAATGCTGTGTTTTGTGTTTTCTAATTCTGCCTTATGTCAATAGTGTTTCCAAATGTTCATGACCTTGTTAGATAAGATCATTAAAATATGTCTTAGTTCAATGGTATAAATAGAACATAGACAAATGAAAATTATCCAGAGGCTATTTGGGTTTCAAACATCTTTTAAATAGAATTTAGTGTTAAACTGTGATTTCTAGTAAACTTTAAAAAAACCCAAACAAACTCCTGAATTTAATATAAGCTTCTTACAAACTCAGCCAGATTAGTCTCTAGTACCACCCATTCTCAGGATGGAAATGTAGTGTTTCTTTAAGTCTGACTCATAAAGTGGCATAATCCATTATTCACCTCCTCGCTTGTAAGCTAGGGTAGGCGTTCAAAGTTGGCTTTGGTTTTTGGTCTGACATTATCTATTGAATTTGTATTTGAACATTTCAAATGACTAATACAAAATAGACCTCTGCTGCTTTTGGGGGGTTTTTGGGTTCTTTGAGGTGATTTCAGACTGGCATACAATCATTTGTGATTTCGTTCATGTTTCAAGCTATGCTGAAACCTGCTGAAATTTGAAGAGTCTGAATCAGCTGTAACCCATCATACCTGTGGGATATCTTTAATCCCACAAGTTGTGGGAACTTACGTATACTGTTAGCTTTTGATCTTACTACAATGATTCTGAACATAACTGGCAAAAGCAATGCTAGTCAGACATAAAAGAATTGACTCTCCCTTGTTCTGCTTCCTAAAGTGTTCTCAGAGCACTGAATAACATTAGGCTTCGCTTTGTGTGCGTGTGCAGTGCAATGATTTCCACTGCATACTTCCACCAGATTCAGAATACAGACACAGAATCCTTTCGAACAGTTACCTCTACAACAAACATGGTTTTGAAAATGTAAATATTATTTATTAGTAATAAAGTCTCTGTGCTGTATTTACTCTTAATGCTATGCATGAGCACAGTACACACAGCTGAAATGTACATTTATTTTATCAAATGCTTTTACTTTACATCCATGCATCCCACATATTTATTTTAATAACCTTGTAGGTTTTGTACTGTTATTGCTTGTATGAAAAGACCCAGCTTTCTGCTTTGCATTATTTGCAGATGCCACCAACACCCTTTAGGAGGCTAACTATCTGACTTCACTGATGACTGTTTGTCTATGTGATGTTGCAGGTGTCAATGACATATGAGCACAAGGCTGCAAGTCTAGCTTGATAGATATGTGCAGCCTATGTATTATCAAAAATGGATTACAGAAATTCAAATGTGTTTTTAATGTCACTTCAAATTCATTTTTAACTTTTTTTTTCCCCTTGCAGTATAATCCAGTATGATCCACATTACTGTATTTTAAAATGATGGATAGCTTACCATCCAAATTATTTGTAAGACATAAATGACCATTGTATGTCTCTTTGAAGTCAGAACATGTATTCTGTATGACTCAATCATTAAATCATCTTACAAATGTCTAACAAAGCACCTGCATTTAACCATACTTCCTATATTTACATTTTTGGCCTCTTTCTAAGATCAGGCATAAATCCATCAGGCCACTTTAGAACTTCAGAACTTCCTTCTTTTACATATCTACCGCTCATTATCCAGAAGTTATTCTGTCCCCTGTGTTAAATTACTTTATGCTGCAGCTTAAACGAACATGTCTTGCTTTCATCTAGCATTTCAAATAGGGCAAAGACTGCTGTACAATTTCCAAACACAACTGTGCTAACAGAGATGAATTACTACAGTTTATATAATTTATATTAGGAATTCATAGACCTAGCAAAAGGGATTAGTACATTTTATTTCAGGGTAGGAGATGATCCTGTCATTAATGGTCGATACTTTCATCATCTTTTAAACCTGAGGAATTTCCTGGGTGACAAGACTGTAAGGACATATCAGGGATTCACAGCTGTGAGCTTTATCTGGCCGTGTACTGCTTTACTCTCAGTATGTGGACTATGTTCCATCAAAACTGGATTAGACTGTCAATCATGTCCCGCAATGTATATTGTATTATGATTTTTTGAAAATGTCACTGAGATCAGAGTAATTTCTTGGCTAATTGCATCTCGTCTCTTCTTAATACTGTGCATTTAATGGTTTCATTACCTTACATGACAATCACAGAGTCTAGTCCAGCATTAAGGGCAGTTTTACTTTTCTTTAAAAAAAAAAAGGAAAAAAGAGAAAATCTAAGGAATCCTCAATCCTTTTAATAACATGGAAAAATATTTAAGACACTTCTATATTTGATTAAATGAAATAAAATGTGTTTGTGGTGTGTGTATTGTTCCCTGTGGTCTGAGATATACATACTAGCAGAGATTGTTTCTCTAATCCCAAAAGCACACCTTGTGCTTAGCACAGTATTTTCTTCTCTTCTCCTGTTATGGAAATAGATTAAAGAAAATATTAACCTTTAAGAAACTGTCACTCATTACTCACACATCTTCCATTTTATGTGTGTTTGTCTCAAGGGAAACTCTCCCAAACACAAAAATATTTGCGTTTCAATATTACCCATTTAGGCACAAGAGATTATAGTTTAGTTGAATGTTCTAGTATGTTTCCCGATGTTTCATTAAAGGATAGTTTGCCAACAGCAAAAGGTTCTGGTGATATGTGTCAAAAGTAGCAAAACTGTTGGAGTGTTTGCAAAAGTACTGAAGTAAAACTTGTTTTGGTTGAAAATAAGGATCCTCTCAGAATCCAAACAGTTATGGGCAAATGTATCAGCTATTAATACAGCCACACATATGATCAGAATCCTATGACTATAAAAAACAGTGATAGGCTTAATTTAGACGTTATTCTTTAGACTGTTGCAATGACTTCTTACAGTAGGAGGAAAATGCTGCTTACCCAGAACGGCTGCATGAAGTGCAAAGTGGTGTGGGCGAAGGTGGCGGTTCAGGATGGGATTGACAAAAATAATACTTTTGATCATTGTACTCTATTACCTCTGCCAAGGCAAAATACAAGCTGTTACTCATCACTGTAGTCTATTACATTATTATATGCCTTTAGCTGAATACGCACACCCTCTCCTGGAGTTTTTTCTTGTTCTTTTAAACAAGGGAGGGGTTGTCTCCATTTTTAACTTGCCTCTGAAAACCTTCGTACTCCACCAGGCGAGGCAAAGCATCAACACTTCTATAATTCTGCAGTCCTTCCTTTTCTGCTCTGTCAGCTAATTGCAAGCTACAGGGAAGAGAATCTAAGGAAAAGATAGGCATATATTGCCAAGGGTTCCTGGTAGGGGTGCTCATGATGAAGGACACTCTTGTTTTTGGACCTGACAGCAGCTGGAATATCTAGTTCAAATTTGCTGTGGCAGGTAGAAAGAGTGCGAATGTTAAAATATGCAAGGCGTTTGTAAATACTCTAACTTGCTAGCCATTTGCATCCAGTTTGAGTGGATTGCTCACCAGCATAAATGTAAGCTGATATCTTTTTAAACATTCTTCCACTGATGATTTGGTTCTGAATGCCTTTTATTTAAAGATTACAACACAATTTATTGGTATTTTTGCAAAACAGGAATAATGATGAAACATTAAATAAAAGTACAGAGAAAACTGATTGATCTTATCAGCAGATGCACATGGGCATCCACGAATCACTTAACTTCTGGTAGGTTTCAAAATTAACAAAGAGATCATTAGTCACTCACAAAGGGACTACATGTACTGTTCTGGTGAGGTGGGGAGAGGAGGGAGAAGGAGAAAGCATGACAAAACCAGGACTTCCCTAAGCTAACAATCATAGTTCTGGCACCCTGTTTTTAATTCCATTTTCTATTACTGTAATGGTCTCCATATATTCCTAAGAACAAGTTGAGTTAGTGATCATACTAAGATAGGCAAGTCATTGCTTAAAAACATATGTACATTAAGATACTATGTCTAAGGACACTAGCCAGGCCTAGCAGCATGAATGAGTTTAACAAGCAATGGACGTGCAAGGGAAGCTGGCCTTTCTCCTACGAAAGAGAAGGAGTGGGGTGAGGAAGAAAAGAAGGGAATTTTACGTTCCCAATAGCTGCTAAAAGTAGTTGATTTATGTTCTCTAAAACTTATGGATAGAGGAACAATTAGTTTCTACCAATTAAAGGGAGTCCCTGTGAATGATTTTTGTCACATACTTCCAGCGAACAGTATGCTTTACTAAAAATCTGTCAGCAGAAAAGCAAGAAGAGGAAATTATAATAAGAATTTTTTTTATATTCCCTTTCTTTTAAAAGCACAGCACATGTCAGAAGAATGTTCATTAGGTTAGCACCTTTGTCTGCAAGGCACACATAGAATAATGTTCTGTGAATCTGATTCACAGCACGGACTGTGTGATGTCCTATTGGTCACTTTCTCCAACTACTCAGCTGAATTTAAAACAAACAAATTAAATATTATTTTAAAAAGCATGATTTATTCATAGTAGAATATACCAATCTTGTTTATCATGTTTTAACTTGTGGTGATGTACATGTGAGCTTTCTTGACATGGACAGAGGAGGCCCACTGTTGCCAAAGACCCAGGACATTGCCATCCTGGTTGACATGGAATATCTTGGGGGTTCCTGTTATTCACTTGAGTGTGATTAAATCTTCTTTCCACTACAGGGCCTAAATTAAAGTCCAGTAGCACTATGACCACACCAGAAGAGATAAGTGTGTTTGCTGTGAAGTTAGATAGCTCTTTGACAAGATTAAATGTGAAAACAGCTCTTGACTTAGAAATCACACTCTACCCATAAGAAAATCAACACATTTCAGAAGTAAATAGTTCCTTCTGTCTACTGTGATAAATTCATCCAAATAAATAGGTATATTGCAAAACCTAAAGTAGATAAAAATATCCCAGGGGATTAATTATGGTCCTCCGTAAGATGAGTGTATGTTCTTTGCAGATTTTCAGAGACCACCTGAGAAAGAATCATACTGATGGGTTCATTTCAAAGCTTAGTAATGTTGTTTAAAAATCCCTTGATCACAGTTTATTCAAGTGGCTATCCTTGAACAAACTGGGAAAGTCAAGTGAGAATAGGTGGGAGAGAGGACACTAAACTATTCTTTCACCTGCAGCTAGTTGAGTCATCAAGGTTAGGGACAGATGGGTGAGGAGATGTGGAGAATTACAGCAATAGTTTCAGCTCTAATTCTTCAAGCTGGTCAACATATTTGCGCAATCAATGAATATCTTTAGTAATATATTTATAATTTATTGTTAGTTTAATAATGATATAGGAACACATCCACTTCTCCCATAAAAAGTAATCAATGACATAACTAACAGCATTCCTGTTCAATAGACTATCTCCTACCTGTGGACAAGCTAAACCTTATATTATTTTTCCTTGTGCCACACTAATAATGTAGGCAAAAATAATATATATATCTGAAAAATAATAATGGTCTGTACAGCACTAGTCACTTAACTAGTGAAGAAAAATCACTACAATCTATAATATGAAAGAAATTTCAGTGAAGATCCTTAGTAAGCCTCAAAACTAAGGACCTGGATTTTGGGTCAATGAGTCTTCATAAATTTCACATAAAGTTTAATCTACATTGATCTTAAGTCTCTTCACACTCCTGTGGTTGCAAGTACTTGAATAACTTCTGTTTTATCGAAATACAGAAATTTAACTGGAAGCTCAATGAAATGACTGGAAGCCAGAAAATGCAGTCTGCTTTGAAATGAAACAGAGAAAAATCTTTAGGCTCCCTTTTTCTCTAAGGCTTATCCCAAATTCCAGAAAGCTATGGATTTGACATCATCATCGGTCAGAGGCTTGGATTAAAAATTCCTTTTTACCCTTACTTCTACTAAGATCAGTCAGCAGTTTTGATTATATTTGATGGTGTTCAAGATGGGCTTGAAGAAGATAAGTGGCTGCTTCTACTCCCTTCTTTTTTTGGAGAGTGGGAGGAAAAGAATCTAATACTAACACTATGTTATCAAAATGTTACTTTCCAGGGCTAAAATTATGACCACTACACTTATTATATAGGGCTTACTTGTTTCTTGAAGGGCAGAGTTTACCATCCTTTTTCTTACAGGAGCAGAAGCAGAACTAGATATATCTCTCTTTGTTTTAAAATAGGGAAAGCTACAAGTTGAACATGAAAAGATGATGCAAAGATGACCCTTGATCTTCAAAATTGAAGCCACACAGGTATTGTTCCAGTTCAAAACACAAATTAAAGGAATCTAAAAGGTGTTCTGTTACACCAGCTACAGAAATCTGGATGCACTCTTTTGCTGCCTGCTCTGCCTGGCAGTTGATTGTCTTGGCTCTGCTGCTTATAGACAATTACGCAAAGGGGTACACAAGAACTCAGAGGTGACTCTGGTTAAATGTATTTTCAGCCCAAAAGTGACCTTGGGGTGATGCTGAGCTAACTTTTGAGGAATTTTATGCTGCCTGAGGAATGCAACCTCGCTTCTAAGTACTACAGCATCTTGACTATATGGAGGGATCTCCAAATCCTTTCTAGACTCTTCATTGATGAAAGGGCAAGGACAGATAGAAATACAGTGTAGGAGTAACTACTGTCCAAAGGAGACACACTACTGAAGGGGTAGCTGTCTAGCCTCTCCTCTCTGCACAGGAATACACCATATCTTCCTACAAAGACAGGCTGAGAGAGTTGCGGTTGTTCAGCCTGGAGAAGGCTCTGGAGGTACCTTATAGCGACCATGCAATAGCTGGAAGGTGCCTATAAGAAATCTGAGGAAGAGCTGTTCACTAGGGAATGTAGCGATAGGATGAGGGGTAATGGTTTTAAACTAGAAAAAGGTAGATTTAGGTTGGATATTAGGAAAAAATTCTTCAATACAAGGGCAGTAGATCAGTGGAACAGGTTGCCCAGAGAGGTGGTGCAGGCCCCATCCCTGGAGATATTCAAGGTCAGGCTTGATGGGGCTGTGAGCAACCTGATCTGTTAACATTGTCCCTGCCTCCTGCAAGGGGTTTGGACTGGATGATCTTTAAAGGTCCCTTCCAACCCAATACGTTCTATGATTCTATTATCCTATGATTACAAAGGGAGAAAATTAAGATTTCTCCTCGTTTCAGGTTTTGGAAAAAATATCTCACAATATTTGACTAGGTAATGTGCATTGCTCCTTCAATGCACCACTACAGTTCATATGTGTGATTTTGAAAGACATATTTGTAGGAAGCTGATAAATTAATCGATACTTCAGATAAAATTTGTTTAATTAACAAGAAATATTGCTGTCTAACAAAGCCCACATTTTTATTTGCTTTTTAAAGATGTAGTCTACTCTTAAATTATTATATTTTTTAAAATATAAGTACAGAGATTAATGTCTTCTCCCTCCAGATACCTCTAAAAATTTCACTCTCTTCGACTGAAGTTGATGGAACACACACCTAGCACCCTCCAGGGCACTATTGAAAGCACGTTTCTTTTGTCTTTTCTTGATCATTTGACTGACTTTTCAAATAGATTTACACTATGTTCCATACATGTTTTAAATTGTGTCTCTCCATACCTGGAGAGGAAGCCATGTCTATTCCAATCTAAATCTATTCTGTTCTAACTCAGTGTGCTTCAGTGTGTTTCTCAGCCACCTTTGCTTCCTCCAGCAGATCTCTGTTTCTCTGCAAATCCATCCAGTAATTTGGACTGCAAGCATGCCTGTCCAGTCTTGCTTCACCTTAGCACACTGCTACTTTTCAACTGAGCTTATCTGTATTTTGATTTAAAAGGTTCTAGATATTAGAGGGCTATAATGGTATCTGTACTGCACTGCATCATATTATAAAACACTACAAACATGAACAACAGTGTTTGTTTGGGGCTCCGAATGGTTTCTTCATTGTAATGCTAGGATTTCATTGGATACAGGAGATCCTGATCTGTTTTCGGTGTTAGTGAGAAAAATATATGAATCCCAATCCATTTAGTGTAGTTTTAGTGATTCCCATGGAAAAAACCTTGAATCAACACAAAGTTGCTTACGATTCACTTGAAATATTTACAAATGTGGACATCTAAGTTCTATGCTGCTGGCAAATGTGAAACCAATGTGTTTTATACAAATTAAAATTTGCATGAATTCGCATCCTAAGACTCACTGTTTTAAATAGACCCTTTAAATCATGACTCTCCATGCTCCAGCAGAGTGTGAAAAACATTTGATTTGAAAAGGTAGATCAAAAGAATTACTGCTAAAAATCACAGTTGGAAAGTAGCAGTTAAAAATCCGAGATAGCTCCTGTTCCAAAATCCTACAAGCAGTCTATTCAGGTCTAGTGCTCCAACACCATGAATTAAATTAGCAGGAAAGAAAGTTACAAGTGGCTAATTGATTATACAGTCAGAATTTTGGATGGCTGGATATTTTTATTTTGTGATGTTTTCAGTTTAACCAGTTTCAGTTTTTAGCGTTAGTCAATCCTCTGGGAAAAAATAAAAATAAAAAGATTTTAGAGTTTGACATGATTCCTTTTGAAGTCACACTGACTTTAATAAGTATATGCCTCTCACCCTGCTTTAATTCACTGGCCAGTCTGGATATTTGCAAGTATGTTTATTAGGAGGAAATACTTTATAATATTCTAAAACAACATCACCGTATTTCACATACACAATAATTCATGCTAAAATGTGCTAAACACCGGGGGTTGTAAACATGATTGCTAATACACAGCACTTACCCAAATATACATAAATAATGTTATGTCCTCATAAATCTTAACCATGTGAATGTAGTAATTTTGCCTGCAGAACTGCTCATTGGCTGGCCCTAAAGCATTTCCTAAATCTTAGATGGGCTCAAACATCAAAATATGGAGATGAAATGTGGTAGAAGTCCTCCTCCTCCATCCACATAGCACACACAAACAAAATCATCAGATTTTGGGATTTAGATTCAGTGAATTAAGAATGTGGATCACATTTATGCAATTCTGATTTGGATGCAGATAATGCTTATACTCTGAAATGCTTAGACTGGGATTTTGCTTTGTGCTTGTTTGTAGAAAATCTCTTCATTTGCCATTCTAGTAGCAATATTTAGCTTTTATTTATTCAGTCCAAGATGTGACTTTTCTTGCTGCTAAGCAGCTGGATTTTGTTTCCCAGTGAAGAGCTGGCCTGTTTAGATGAGAGCACAGACTTAGAAAAATAGAAGAGATTCTGCTCGCAGCAGTGATTCTGTGGCACTGCCCAGTGGCAGTACCATGGTGTCACAATAATTTATCATATGCAGAACAGGGCAGTATGAATCTGACTTGTTTAAGTGCTTCAGTGGCCTTATTTCACAGACAGAATGTGGGACAGGGCACAACAACTGCAAAGGGCCCTACAAATCCTTGGTTACACAGTCACCAAACACATTTTCTGAAGATCCTGAATGGACATAGGAGACAGAAAAATGGGGCTTGGACAACACCTCTCCAGTGGGAACTGGGCAAATTCCTTCCTCTTCTTGAGGCATATTTGAGCTTGTCTCCTTCAAACCTGTATTTGTACACTTTCTTATCTAAAATGAGACATGGAGCATTGATTCAAGGCTCAATCATTTATCTAAACAGCACAAACCAAAATTTACATTTTAATTAAATATTAATTATCCTCAAACAAACATATATTTTTTGTTCTTCTATGTCCAGGTGAAGAGTTGTTCCACTATTTATTGATTTTGGTTGGTTTGTTGGGATTTGTTTTTGTTTTGCTTTGGGTTTTTTTGGTTGGTGATTTTTTTTTTGGTTGGTTTTTTTTTGTTTGTTTGTTTGGTTTTTTTGGTGAACCTGCTGCTCCATTGTGGAATATTCATAATGTAGTTCTTATGTTGGTCTTCCCAGAAAGCACAGCGATACTCATTATATGCCAAAGTACAATTTTATACAAGAAATATAGATTGCAATTTTTTTTAATGTTCTGCAATCAAAGCTTTTTTTAATCTTAGGATCTTGAAGTGTTGCAAAAGCATCAAGAGTCAGGATGTGACACTGGGAATTACTATACTGCGTTTACATCAAGTGCATTACAGTAGTGCCTATAGGCTTGGGACCAGTTGTGCTTAGGTACAGTAAAAACATTGAATAGCCTGTGACTTGAAGAGTTTATGGTTTAACACCATAAACTGACTCTAAACAATCTTCTGTGGCTCCCTAAGAGACAAGACCAATGCGAGGCCCAGAGGAGCAGTGATAGCCTAAGATTTATAGCAGTACAGGGAGAACTATCTTTCCACAGAGCAGAAAAGCACACCTCCTTTGTAAATGCACCCATCATCCCACAATCTGAGGGAGTGATGACACCATTTTACACGTCCTTGCTATTCTTCAAGTAGTCTGAGGAACAAATGCACTGCCATGAAGTATAAATGCCTTTGCATACGGCTCCCATTCCCCCTCCCAGGTCCGGGGGGCAGGGAGGGTTTCTTCCCACTGAATGTTGTCTCTGGGGAAGAACCATAATAGATCTACAATCTAAATTTTATGACTCTAACCCCAGGCAGCATTGAATGGCCAGAAATTATACAATTGCAATGTACATTTTATATCTGTAGAAAAGATAATTACATTTCCCAGTAAAGTGTGAGGGACCAGTGCTTGGATCTCCATAACAGGTAAGCACAGCTATAGCTTTTCCACAACAGCTGGAAAAGCTGCACTGGGCAATGTAGAACTGGTTGAATGCCCTCCTTCAGATTTATTTTCTTTTATTTTTTATCCTCATTTGTAATTAAATGTAATGAAACAAAATTTTGCTTTTGCACTACTAAGCCTCAGAAAAGTGTGTGTGTGAATATGTGAATGAGTTCTCATCCATGCCAAACACATTCTCCCTTTAAAGCAGAAAAAGAAAAAAGACAGTATTTTTGAAATAGCCTTATAGCACCATAAAGAAGACATTTGTCCATCCTGTGTAGAGAAGACAGTGGTGCTGGATAAGAATTACCTTTATAACAGACCTGATAACCACTCTGCAGATACGCTACGGCTGTATTATGCCTCCCTCTGACTGAGTGCACCGAAGAGGAGAGAAAGGATAGAGTTCATCAGTAAATAAATGCCTGTAGGTTGAAGTTCTGTTTAACTTTACTCGGGTGAAGTCATCCTCTTGATATCAACAGCACAAAAGAAATGAGTAAAGTTGAGCGTCTGCACTGGGGTTTCGGAATTACTGCCTTCATTTGCGATTCAAAGCCCAAGCCTGCTGCCACTGAATCAATACAAGAGTTTTTCCATTAGCTCCAGTGGTGTAGGACTTTGCCTCTACTCCTGATTTCTGAACTGTTTACTGACATTAAAAGCCCTTTGTTTTGTAGCACAGACACCGTGAAGAGAAGAAGGGGCAACATTTGTTCCCTAGCTTTTGGATGTGTTTATAGTTTTACTGTAGGCAAGAAATGTCTAAATGGGTTATCATGCCTAAATGAATTAGATTTCTAGGAAAATTCTACATGTAGGATTTGTATATTGTCTGACAGAAACATATAGAAAAAAAAGCAGCATTTAATTGCCATACATCTAGACCCAATTATAACTCATTAAAGAGTTCATAGCAGGAGCGTGCGTTTTGTAAACCACTACTTTGGCCTCTGAAGGTATCATAAAATGTACTTTCATCATGTGCACGACATCTACAAATTCTGATTGGCATTTCCTCCTTCTCTGAAAAGAGAGTCTGGCTCAGTTTGTAGCAAATATGACAATAGGCTGTGCAAATGTACATCTGAAACACAGCCCTTTCGGGGTTAAGTATTCAAGCTTATATGAGAGATCATCAGTTTCGGGTCAAAGTGCTGTTCTTAAATGATCAGTGCAGAACAGAAAAAAAAGGCATTGAAGTGACCTTGCTGAGGGTCTAAAACTGTGCTAAAGCCTTTTCTGCATGATTAAGTGAGCAGAATCTTAGATTAGCTAAAAGCAGTGCAGAAACATAATGAGTTCACTTATTTTGGAGCATTTAATAACAGTTATAGACAGTTATGTGATCAGGCGGAGTTATGACTTATTCATTCTTTCATTGCTATTAAAATTACTGCATTTGAGGTTTTTAAAGTCATTGAAATAAAAAAAGTCTGATTTATGTTAGGAGAATTTAGCTTGCCCTTTGGTCTCTCAGTTTTTAAATGATATAATTAGACTTTTTAAAGACCATTCTAAAAGCATTATTAGCATTTTCTATAGCTGAAAGTAAATGCATGTTTTGCGGGTAGTTTAATTTTAAAAAGGATAATAATAATACTTGATTCAGACAGCGACGGATTGTTACAAAGAGAAGTATTGCATAAAATTGTCTTAAAGGTGATTCTGTGCAGTTGTATGTATGTATACACACTGAGATACATACACATAAACACATGCATAAATGTGAGCACACATTCATTTAGTGCACGTATGAACAGGAGTTCCACATACACAGAAAAATAAAGCTATTCCCTTCACCCACTTGGGAAATGAAGGCAAGAAGAAGAGCAAGTTCCATAGGACATATTAACTCGTGACCTTTAACATATTACCTCACAAATTACAAAGCCATCCATCAGTCTGAAGCTAGAAAAAGTGCTTTGATCAAAACAAAGGGACTTGCAGGTGTTTTGAATTAACAGTAAGCAATAATCATTAAAAATTCCTGGGAGGACTACGCTAGTGTCATGAACATATGCACATTTTAACATACACTAAATTCCGAAGTCCTAGCATACACATTACTTTCCACTTATATTTGTGTATTAATTATACATCACTACAAGCGTGCCCAGCATTTTCAGTAGCAAAACTACATTTTATGTTTCTGATTTTAAGCTTATGCACAACATTTGCAATACACAGACACACAGCTGAATACTTTCACACAAGACTCTATGTATCTTGCTGCAAAGGCCAAATAAGTAAACCAAAACACTTTCCTTTCACATTTAAATAACAGTTTTTTTCCTACATTGTTTTGGCTTAGAAAATAAAATTTCCCATAAGATTAAGAAATTCTGCTTTTAGTTGTGTCCCAAGAGAACATATCTTTGCTTACAAAAATCATGCTTACAACAGCTTCCTGAACTGAAAGCTTTTTTATGTGTGTGCCTTCTATGTTTATTCAGTAGACAGTTTGGGTTGCTCATTTTGCTACTCAGAATGCACTGTGCTTTACTATTAAAACATATTATTAAAACTAAATCAGAAAGAAGCTTATTTAATAGTCATTTCATGCACATGACTGATGGGAATACATAAATTATCAGACTAATATCTGATTAAAACTTGATTAACATGCTAATAAATTATGCTAGAAATGTTGGGTTTTTTTAATTTCCCCACTTTTACTTAAACTTCCTAATTGACACTTCAATTATTTTGTTCTCTGAAATTTTGTCTTCCTTATGAATAACAGCTGAGATAAATTATTTCTTTGCCTGAACTTGATATGAAAAATGACCAATTATAATTATTAAAGCTCCCTAGTAATTTGTTAATTATTATGAAAAAAGTCACTTCGTTATTGTTTGTTAGATGGAGACCGTTACATTTACAGCTGACAAAAGGTTGTAAGGTGTTCCAGAAGCCTGTCCCCGTAGCCAGCACATGGCGTGGACACAACACAGCGGGCTGCAAGCTGGAATGTCCTTACGCTTTGCTCAGGGTGACACTAACTTTGGTTCATCATCCTCACTGCTTAGGGCGACGACAGAGTAGTCTGCGGCAGCCTCACATGCAGCTACCGCCTGTATGGAAAAATACATCAATGAATCTTGTAATACAGACTCCTGCCCACTAGAGACTGATCTCAGCCCAATAAAACACGTAACTCTGGACCCTCATGGTTTAGACTTGAACTATGGTCAGAAAGGTGAGAGGCCAAGGCTTCATCCACTAAGCCATTTACCCTTTTCCTTTGTAAGGAAGATTGATTTTAAAAAAGCTATTAACCTTCAGCGATTTATCTCATCAGATCATCCTCATTTTGTTCTGCCTATAATAAGGCTGTATTATATAGTTTAATTCTTCACCTAATTCAGCTAGACCACCTGAAAAGAAATATATGAGGAGAAAGAGAAAAAAACAAACCAAAACCGAAAAAGGGAGAGGAAAAAATTGTCAAAAACTTTACAACAAAAATATTATCCAAAAAACAAAAGAAGCTGCAAATGTTATTGCATGTCTTGGAGGCACAACAATGAAAGATGTAGGTGTGTGTATACAGATATCCTGACTGGACAAAAACTTTCAATATTTCTTAATATTAAATGATGAAATACCATGCTTACAATAAGCCTTACCTAAACTATTCAAAAGACATAAGGAGAGTATTTTTTTCATTTCTTGAGCTAACTCACAGTAGCATCAAGGAAACCCATCTTCATTCATTTTTCTATGTTCAGAGATAGTTTCTCTTCAGGAAAGAACAGCTCCAAAGAAATACGATATTGAAATTTAATGTTCTGCTGGTTTTTGGTGAAATGCCTTGAAGAAGTACACAAAGCAATGGACTGTTTTGGCAACAGTGTATATAACACTAATTTTCTTTCAGATGAAGCAAGAAGAGGTTACTTGCTAGGAACTAAATTATTTCTTGTTTAATGATTGATTTGGGGAGGGAAGAAAATACCGTTTTATGAATAATGTGTTTGCATTAATGACTTTAATTCATCTGGCTGAACTTTGTGGCAGGTACCAATTTAAATTTTGTTGGAATATGTAATGATAAAAGCATTTCTAAGCATTTCAGGTGGACCTGGGTAGTGAGTTCACTCATATTAGAGGTTTAAAGTTATTCAGAAACTTAGGTCCCACTTACTTTCAACGAGACTCTGATTTTTAAGTCCTTTTGGCTCATCTGAAGAAACGTACCCTTGTTTCTGAGTGTTCATAAAATGCAGAGCATGAACCAAATCTTTCTGCCATCTTCAATGGGTTTTGGATCAGAACAGAATTTTTTTACTCCTTTTTCAAGCAGCTCTGAATTACTTCAGTGGAAGTTTTACCAGAGCGAGGACTGCAAGGTAAGTCCAGAAGTGATCTAAAACCAGCAGATCTCTTTCTCTCCTTCAACACAAACATGTTCATAAGCATGTACATTTAACAGAACCTGCTCTTTTTCTTCTGGTACTTGGGTATTTAGATGGTGAACTGAAGTGAATGCTGTAACACCTCAGTATCTGATCAAACCATGTAACAGAAGTCTGTCCTAGTTAGTATTGCCTGTGCTTATTTAACACTTCTGAGCTAAAAGCTCTTTTATTCCACTATCATATGAGTGAGCTGGCATTTGGACAGTTGAATAAAACTTGGAAAGGGTGATACTAAAAGTTAGTACGAGCGTCCTACTGAGATACTCAGAAAGTCAATAAGCCAGATCTCCAGTAAGTGATTCTTTGTCGACGGAAGACAGGGTACAGGTGAGCAAACTCTGAAAGCAAAACACAGGGAAAAAGTCTGCTGCAAAATAGTTGGACTTTTTTCTTTACAAATGAAACCAATGATAAAGTAACTCTTCAGGTTATAAATCCTCTTCATACATATTTAACAGTATACAGTGAATAGGATTAGTAATATCCTTTGTCTAATTTGTCAATCCAGTTCTTAGTTCCCCACAGTGCTTCAGTCAAATACAAAGACAGTCTCAGTTACTTTTCCATAGATTAAGTAGCTCTTGAATTGATATTTGCTGTATGGTTTGAGACTTGGACTGGTAAACACTGTGACTGATGCTAAAGGCCAGAAAAAGGCAGCAGTAAAGAATTAAAGCAATAGACTTTTGGTTGACTTGAAGGGCAAATCCTCTCTCCCAGTTTTGCTGTAAAAGCAGAGTCATTCTCTTAACAGAAAATATACCTTAAGGTATTAGTATAATAATTGGTGATTGTTTTAATTTCTTCTTTCTTTTCATTGGCCTAATTTATTTTGATGTGTAAAGTTGAATTTTGTGATATTTCAGAGGCCTACGGTCAGCCTAGCTGTGCCCACTCGTGGTACTTCTGAGATCTTTTAGAAGTCAGGTCTGGGAGCAGGAACTGTGCAGCTGGAGAAGGTTGCCACAAAGATGGGACTGCCCTCTAGCCTGCCTAGAAAATTTTGGAGCAGGAATTTCAAGCATATTCTTGAGAATCAGCAGATAACTTGCTTACAGCTGCAGTGACACAGAGATATGGATAGGTATATTACAGGGCATAGTCCATCACCAGTCTGGGTAGACTGTCAGAACATTTCAGAACTCATATGGATATTCCTGCCTGAACCTCTTCAACTTCCTCGTCAACAGTCATTATTCTATTGATGAGCTCCTGTGTGAGCAGATGTATCTATTTGCCTTATACTGATGATAAGAGAGGTGCACGAATAAACAACAGAATAATGTGAAACTTATTGGAAGAATGAGAAATATGCGTATTTATAAAATTTGAATTGCAACATAACACCAAAGTCATTGTTCTAGACATATTGGTAACTATTTTTTCCCAAGTCCATTTTAGTTCCTTCTTTTGTCTTACCATAAGAATGCATCTGCAAAAAGAAGGAAAGTTGACAAATATAAGCACTATATGGAGATTTCATAATATTTAACTACCCAGCCATTCAAGGTAACTGTCTGGCCTCCAGTTGTTCTTATTTTGGTTAAATGATTTGACCCACTAACTGTCATAGGCAGTTGTCATTAGATTTGACTCGCTGCACTATTTTTGCAATAGCTCAATATTCAAATTCACATTTGGACAGTCAAACATTCACATACATTGTTAGCAAGTGACTATTGGACTATTTGTGGACACCTGTGAATGTCAGTGAATGTAGGAAAATGTCTATTGTATGATGACCTGTGTCCTTTTCATAGACTTGGAAAAGTTTTTTAGAGAAAGACTTTTTGTGCTTTCTTCTGGTCTGAGATCCAAGACCATGGCAGCAGCTACATGTCGAGGGAATGCTCAATGAAAGAAGTAAGAACTTGGAAAGAATGATAAGACACTACATACATATTTCTTGTGTTAAAGATAGAGGTTCTAAAACTTGGAAAGGTAAAACAGAAGAGAAAGGAAAAAAAATGGGAAAAAAGTATACTCAGCTTTTTCTAACTTCTTTCCTAACTTTACATATTTGGCCTCATTCAGCTGCCATTAAAGGCAATTAAAAGACTCAAAAGAAATTCAGTGACATTGATCATCACAGATCCAGCCCTTTATGAGCCTTTTGTGTTCAGCATTCTTTGTTCAAAGTGTCATATTTCAAACTGTTAATATAACATGACCATGTTCTTGTTATAAAATACCCTCACCAGTTCTCAATACAGGCATAACAGAAAGGCATAGACACAGATGCAAATATTTCTACCTGAAGATGAAAGATAAAGCTTGCTTTGCCAATCTTGATGATACAATGTTTGCAACTCAGGATTAAGGGTACAGTTACACTTATGTTCTGCCTTAAAACATTGCACACACATCTCAAGTCCCAGTTTAGTAGTGGTTTTCCCATGCAGCCTTGTACTTAGATTAAATCTCTTCAAACAGGTGCATGTCATTCTGTCTTAAGCTACTGAATGGCAGCACACTGCAGAGAAATGGGGCCTGGCAGGTTTGCATCCATAACATATCCAAACATGCATGTAGCACCTACCATCCACCCAAGTCTGAACTGGTAGGATCCTGAACTCACAAATCCAACTTAGTCAATGCTAGTGATCTCGTTGGCCTGAACACAGTACCAGCCTAATGCAGCCAGGCTCTACCTGGAATTAAACTGGTGCATCCTGACAGCACTGCACTGTTCAAAGCAGGATTGCTTGCCATGTCAGTGGATAACGATGTGCCACGCTACAATTCTGAGTGCAGCCATTTCCTCATCACCTGATGTCATTGTTCATGTCAGAACAGTGCTGCTGCCACTCAGTAAGTATGGAGGGAAGAAAGCTACACATGGGCAGTCATCTGGCAGCATAAGCAATCCTGAACGCCGAACAAAAGAAATGAGCCAAACAGCCATTTGGTGTTTAAACAAAGGACTGCTTGTTATCTGGGTAGTTTTGGACAGTGAATACTAAATTGTCCCTAAAATATTTCAATGAGTCAAATCTGGTGCCAAGCAACTTCAGGAGTTAACAGCCAAAAGTTGGTTACCTAAATTCATAAGTACATAAGTTTTACCTGTGTTTTATTTATGGAAATCCTGATTGTACTGAGCAAATCCTTATTTTTATGCAAAAAAACCTCTGCATGTGATAGCATGCATGTAAAACAATCTTTGCCTGAATGTTTGACTCAAAAAAAATGGCTAAAGGGTAAAGAAAGAGAAAAGATTTTGCAAAATTTTGAAGTCATATGCAGCAGATAAACTCCCAAAGAACAACAAAAAACCCTCACAACAGAAACCAAGGGAAAGGTAGCATTAAAACTACTTAACCTGCAGCAATATTGTCAAAGATGTCACCCACAAGCACTGATTAGGCTGTGACAAACAAGGTTGTCTTTATATTCACATTCTGCTACCAACAATGTCTATTTGCTTTAACTGTGGAGAGGCAGACATCCTTCCTCATGACAGGACTATAATACTTCTCTTAATTTAACATGCCTGAAGACAAATCTTCAGGCTAACACTAAAGTTTGGTACCTTTAAAGCAACTACACCTTCACTGATTATAAATAAGTAGGGAAAAGGCCTATTTGCAATTTTACTTATTACAAGGCAAAACAAAACAAGCACAAAGTGAAAAGCCAAACATACCATAAATAGCAACACCATTCTCAACCCAAACTCTGGGACCTAATAGTGAGGACAGAAAACTTTCAGAATACTTCCACAGCAGACAGAAAAATAAGCTGGTGTCTTGACTCTGTAGCTGCTTTCCTTCTCTCCAATCTCCCAGTTTTATGGGGTGCAAAACCAATCTTGAAAGTCTTCATTTTCTCTTTTTAATTTCTTTTTGTCCTTGCCTTTTACCAGAAAAAAAAATCCAATCTATATCCTTGATTTTATGAGAGCACTTTAACTGATCCTAAGAGATGTGATAGTTCCACCCAGACATGGTAAGAGTTAGCAAATCATCAATAAATACATATCTACACAGTGTTTGCAACAATGCAATGCTTTTCCATTCTGAATTAAAACCTCTTTTCTGAGCTCTAAAGATGGACCACATAACAGAGGATCCAGGCAAACTTCTCTTTCAATCCTTTTTAGTATGACAAATCCTCTAAAGAGTGAGTTCCCTCCTGAATCAGCAGGGATTCACAGATGCTTCTCTCTCGTCCTGGGCTCCAATCTTTCCAACCTAACCTATGCTTTTCACCAGTTTTCTGTGTTTGAAGTAAATCTTTAGCATCCCTAATCTGGTGAAGGGAGAGGGGAGAGGAAAAGCCTAGGAAAGAGTAACTCTTAAATTCTTAGCTGACTGATTTTGCAATTAGTCCAAACCTGTTGTAAGTCTTCACAAGGGAGGAGCACCAATTCCCTTTATAGGGCAGCAAGGCCTACTTATTTCATTGTATCATTAAGGTTGCGTGCAAAAGGACAGATATGGGCAAAGCAGAGAAGTTGTATTATAATCCACAGAAACACTCAGAAATAAGAGCTCAAACTGCAAAATGAACTATTACTTTCTAAGTGCTCTCTGGGATTCTCTGTCCCTCCTCTGTCCTTCAGAGTTCCTCTGATGAGCTAGGTACACTTCTAGGCTTCTTCAGTACAGCACATGCTACATAGCACAATAAAAGTGACTTAATGGATTGCTGAGTGTGGGAATATAGACCAAGTGATATTTGTTTTGCACTCTAATTCCTTAAAAAAATCTGATTCTGTTCAGAATTTTTACAAATCATCTCCTGTGGCCAAAGGTTGGTAATTATTTAAATAAGTTGAGACAGATCTTCATGGCTCTACACTGCAAGTGAACAAGACTCACGAGATTGCTTTGAGCAACCTAGTACGTTAGGTGTCACAGAATGCACTATTGCACAGCGCCAATAGCCCCTCTCCCAAAAGCAAAATGGCAGCTTTAATGTGGCACTCCTCTCAGGCTAATCCATCCTTTCCATCACTGTACTACTCGAGGTGAAAAATTGTGCTCAAATGCCTACATTTCTTTAAGTTCTGGAGCTGACATGATCTGCAGTAGCTTAGAGGTCTCTGGATAATGCCTGAGTTGAGCAGTTGTTCTCTGGATGACTGCAAAACAAATTAGACTTGAAGTGTACAGGGGAGGAGGGAATATGGATAGAAGACAAGACATCAGTGAAAGTCCTCAAAGGTGAAAAATAGAGGAAAAGAGGAAAAAAAGGGAAATGTGAACCTAAGAGAAGAGAGAAGGAAGACAACAAAGGTGACCTCAGCAGCACCTGGCTATGCCAGCCTTTTTTCAACAGGAAAAATTGTAGCATGCAGAGCATAACTCTTTGTATCTGTACCTGTCCCACTGGAGGACACACATACAAAAACTCTTCATCTTCTGGGGTTGCCTTTCCTCTCTCTTACCTTCTCTTCCTCCTCCTTTTTTATCATAAGCTTTTAAGGCCGGAATCTGGATATTAAAAGTGACTTGCAGGATACTTGGAACCCACCATGATGTGTCTGTATGAAATCAGGAGTAAAATAAACAAATTAGAGAAATTAGAAAATCCAATGCTTGTCTTTGGCTAAAAATGTTCTAAAACAACCATAAGTGACATTTTACCGTATTGAACAAGTGATGAGTTGACCCAATAAATTTAGTTAAGCAATGTGCTTTTTTCAAGTTTCAAGTACTTGATAACATAAAAAAATAAAATTCTCTTATCACTAGGATATATTTAACATTAGAAGTTCATACTGAGACAGTTTAAATAGAATTTTAAAGGCCTATAAAATCAGCTTCCTGCATGTATCACAATTAGAGAAAACTTCTGTGCTACTTAATTTTGTGAAGATTTATTGAAGAAATAGCTCAGAGTGTGCAAAAATCCTTAAAACAGTCTCACATAGTACACATGGGGCTAACATTGCCTCATATAGTATTTCCTGTCCCATGCACACCAAGGACAGAATGACGCAGAAAAGAAGCAGAGGTGGGATGTGAGGACTGGTTAACAAGTCCAGACAGTGCTTCTGCCACCCAGCAATAAAAAAGAACAGTCCAAGCAGGGAGTCTGGCATTCCTAGAGCCCATCGGTTGGTCTGAGCTGCTCATTGTCTGGAGAAGAAGCCATGACCTGTTTCCTGCCCACCTTAGTTATGAAAGTCTTTGCATGCCCAGATATTCATTTTAGCCCAATATTGGTGAAGGACTTCATTTGTTACTGTAATGACCCAGATAATTGTACTACCAATCTGTATTTGTTACTATACTGTCATTCAGAGAGAAACTCTTCATGCCTAAAGCTGGTCTGGTGTCTGTTACTGTATCCCAGACTTATAAAAACTTGGCAGGGCCACCTTAAGCCCTAACAATACAATTCATATGGTGCTAGACATAGGCTGTGATTTTGGTCCATTAAAAATGGTCCTATATTCCTGCTTTGAAAGGTCGGTGTATGGTCAGTAGTGTCAGTGGTAACATTGTGGGGAAAAAAAACACACAGGTTTCTGTGCACAGAGCTGATCCACCTCAAATGTATAAGTGCTACTGATGCATTAATTTGTCTATGCTTACGTGATGAGGGAGTTGTTATCATTTCCTCTTGTTAAAGAATGAATCATCTTAACAGCACACAGATGAATCCAGTACAGTATACATGCAAAAACCCCACCCTTACACTCCTGCTTTTGTCACGTATTAATATGAACACATAAACTGATGGAGTCTAAACCAGATTATAATACAGCAGCTTTGAAAGGTGAATAGAATACATTTTTTCTTCTCAGTGAACAACTTGGATCCACTTCCCTGAAACTTTATATTGCTTTGGGATTTTATTTGGATAACTGTAACCTTAATTTATTTTATATGAGTTCATAACCTGAAGGTTAATTATCATTCACCAGAAAAAGAAACAGTATTGTTCAGATAGTTGTAGAAATCTACATATAGCAATAACCTGAAGAGTCACTACATGAAAATGGTATTGTAAATGAAAATGGTGTTGTCTTTCTCTAAACTTCAGCATAATACTTAACCTGTTTTTTTAAGAAAGTAATATTTTATGAGAGAAACATGGTTTTTTTATTGGAAACTGGATGTGAAATTTGAAGATAATTTGAAGATGCTTATTTTAATTTTTGTATCGTCCATAAATGCATTCAGATATATTTATTATGCTTGGAGGAGTCCAGCTCTTGGTCACAAAGTCAATCTGAATTTGTAAAAAGTAACAGCAGAAATGAATTTAGGCTCTGACATTTAAGGCTGTGTTTCAGAATACAGTTCTAAGTCACTGAGTCTACATCTGTACTAGTAATCCCACCAGAGATGGGCATGAGCTTGTGTACACACTAATACTCATTTTCATGGTGTGAGCCCATGCCAATTTACATTCTCTCTCCAGTGCCTAGACACAGCTCAGGAGACAAGAAAGACCAGGACTATTCCTCATGGGTAATAAAAATAAGAATAAAGTGTCATGTCCTGGATTCCACCCAGGGTCCACCCAGTTTTCATTGCAGAGAAGCAACGTAAAGTGCTGAGACCGGAGGAATAAACACAACCTGAAATAAATTTAAAATGTAGTATTATACTAAAACAATTAAATTTTCACAAATTTTTGACTCATGTTCCTCATCAGCTTCCTAAGGACCAAACAACTTCCTAAACTGAACCTCCCTGAAGCTGCTGCCTGATGTTACTCCATCTGCCACTACTAAGGGGAGTCTGATACTGCCATGTTTGTAACTCCACTTCAAACAGTTGTAGAGTGCTATTAGATTTTTGCCTCTTCACCAACAAGTTCCCATCCCTCTATTACTCCTAAGAGAATCTGTTCTCTAGGCCTCTGACCATCTTGGTACCACTCTCCTGGACTCACTACGGTTTCTCAGTCCAGAGAGACCATGGAGGTTATCCAGATTCACTAGACAAAGACATGTTTTACCAAATTTGTGGCTAGCATCAGTCCCACTTTGAGTAAGAGTTTGAACCAAATGACTTCTCAACAACCTTTCCATGACCATATGGCTCACAGTAGATCAAATAATTTACTAATGCAAGCCAAAATGACTTCCTTGCTTTTTAGACAATGCAAGTCAATTATGTAAGTCATAGTAGGAAAACCAGATGTCCATTGTGTGTATAGATTGCATAAATATTTGGGTGTAGAGCAGAAAGGTTTTCTGTCTTTAGTGCCTGTACAGAAATGTATTGGGTATGTAGTGAGGCTGATTTAGTTGATACTTAAGTGTTATCAAACCTCTGAAACTTTTGCATCTTTCTAACAAGAGTCAATGTATTTATTAATGAAAAGCCAAGCATGTCCCTTGTATTTCTTAAAAAAAACCTCTTTTTATTTTAATCTGAAGTGTTCAGAGAATTGAGCCAAATAAAGCTACTTTTGCTGTTTTTAAGAGCATGAAAATATCATCTACATTTCTTTCATACTAGCTTAAGCAACTGTATCTTTTATTATGCAAGAGCAGACAATTTTATTTCGTGGTTCCTCCTTATTGGGAGACAAAAAAAAAAAAGAGAGAAAGCCCCCCCCAGCTGTTCTTGCTGGCAAAACTTTGATCAAGAGAATGCTATTCAAAGTGCACAAAAAAGAAACAGAACTAATACTTTCAGTAATTTGATGAATGTTAAATACCAATATGTACTGAATTATTCTGAAGGTTTCTTATACTTAATAAACCATATTCTCATAGAAGAAACACTCATATATCTAGAGTTCAGGCTGTGTCAGTGTAGCTATTGTAAATATTATATCAGGTATTATATTATTATAAATAACTATTTATAAAAGTGTGCTACTCAAGTGGAAGTATCTTTTAGGTTAAAATCTTAGGAAATTGCACTTGAGCCCCATAAAGTATTTTCAGTTCTGGATGAAATGCTTACAGAATTACAGTAAAATATTAATATAAGTAAAACTTCATTTATGGTTTAGGAATATTTCTTCTGCAAGCTTTTAAATAGATAAATAAACCTCTGTAAGCCAAAGATCCAGCTACAACAGTAAAGGGAGTAACAGAAATATTTACATAGCTGCGTCTGTAAAGCACATTTGAAAAATTGCACAGGTATAAAGGAATAAATGTGTTTATTATACAGACCTTTCTGTTATAGGGTAGCAATGATGGCTCTTAAAAAATTCATACCCTAATTTTTCATGTGTAACTTTTACAATAAAGAATTTTTATATAAAATCCACATAGCAGATTCTCATTTGAGAAGCCAAGATACAGTCACCCTGGAGCTAAATATTCACAAGCTAAGGTGTGAGAGAAATTTTGCTTCACAGGCAAAAATTTATAATTTCACTGCTATCCTGTCCTAGTCATCTCATTTGTCTGTTCGTTTACATCTTGTTTGTTTGTCTTAGATCACAATTTAGCATGCTAGAAGCTGGGGATTTTTTCTGCTTCTGTTACCTGCAGGTTCAGTAGCTTGCAAAAAGGGGTTTCTGATCCTGATTTAGACCTGTACGTGCTATTATAATATCAAAAACATTGTTGTATTTAACTGTATTGTGTCAACAACCCACAGAGTAATAATAGGGGACTGAAGAGGTGAAACAGAGGACGAAAATCTTCTGAGCAGGGAGTCTCTTACAGGTGAGAAAAGTCAGAAATTGTGTAGAAGGATGGATGATGAGAGGAACTTACATAGTGGAGATGCAGAAATGGCAATTCAGAAGGTATACAAGCAAGATCACTTGAAGATGAGAGTAAGGAGGAGCACAATGGCTGACTTGGATTAAAACCTAACTATGGTGAAAAATGTTTTTTCTTAGTGCCTGACAGGAGGGAAAGATGGGCTTTACAACCAAAGAGAAGATGCTGATGAGCAGTCATCATCTGATCCCTTTGTAACCTTAAAAGTCTATGGAAAGGCACGAAGACAGAAATAAAGCAACTGACAACTTCTTGCTTTTGTTTTGCAGTTCTGGCAAGATCACTTGCTTTGAGATAAATGTAGACTGTCATCAAAACCACACCTTTTCAGAAATAGTTTTTCTGCTTTTTCACATTACCTCATTAAAAATATATGGCCATTGGGCAATTCACAAATATAATAAACATGAAATACTGATGAATAACACATTGAAGTCCTCATTTTCTTGGCCAGAAGAAAGATGAGCTTTCCTGAAAAAAAAAATGGAAATCTATAATGAAATAAAACATGGATTAATGTTTAGGTGCCTTAATTTAAAGTAGGTACAAATGTTGCCCTTTAACAACAAAGAACAAGAGCCTTGAAAACACTAAGACTCCTTTTATAGGAGCATACTGTGATCTTTACTTCCAAATGTGACCAGTAATCCTAACAAAGTCAAAGGAACTAAAAATTACTTTAACTTTTTATCAGCATCTTTAGAGGTTTTAGGGACCCACAGGACAGCACCACAGCTTTATGTAGAAAAAGAAACAAGAGAACAGATCACACGTTGTAAACTCTTACTGAATACTAAAGCGTACTTTTTTTTCATTTTGAATGAAAAATTACATAAATGTTGCTGAATTCTTATTCAATCCAAGTGCAGAATCATGGTATGTGCCTGTATGAACAGTGACAATTTCAAATAAATACCCTTTCACAATGCTAGGCTATTCAGCAAAAACACCCTTAAAAAACGTCATAATACATTATTGGCTCTGATTTGTTTGCTAATTTGCAGAGATGCTTTATTTCTAATTCCTTACATTTCTTTTCTAGTGCTCAATGACACAGACAAATATATTGCTTCACACACTGCAGTTTTTTTCTTGATATATTTCCAGAGCTCAAGGACCATCCAATAAAGAGCATCCTCTGATGGCCTTTATCAAGGGTAATAAAGGTCACAAAAGGCTGTACTTTACACAGACTGCATCTGAATTTTTTCTAGAATATTAAGGCACATATCAGTATGAGCTGTCATTCAACCTTGAGGTGCAGTTAAAATAGAAAAATGATGAGAGGTACTTAGTAGCTACTTATTTTACTAAACTGGTCTGTTTAAAACAGAGCATTGAGTTTCAGTGTGATTAAGGGTCATGTGGTGAAGTGGTATCTCTTAAACTCCATCAGTGGAAGATAATGTCAAACTAGTCATGGTGAACACAAGTTTTATTTTAATTTCTAGTAGCACAGAGATCTTGTGGTTATAGACTTAAGTTAAAGGAACTCTATAGAAAAAACAGAATTGCATCTTTCAAGCCTTGCAACAAATAACCTCTCCCTTAGGAATCACTGCTTACAGAGATTCAAAGATTTTGTACATAATGGTATGTGTCACTTGGAAACTTGCAAAACTACACTGAAAAAACTTACCAAATGGCAGAAACCCTACTTGGCTAGGTAAAACTTTCACACCTATGCAAGTAATACTATTGTTAGTGTCCAGTGAGGTTATAATAAGAATGTCCAAAAATACCACGATTAAATAAAACAGAAAAAAAAAGATATTTATTCTTTTTCTTTTAACCAAAATGCAGTCAACATTCATAACTGTCAGACAGTCAGGTGCTTCCTGAATAGCACTTGTCAGGGTCTGTACAGTGCTTCAGAAATGGAACAGATTTGATGTGAACTATTAGATCTGCAAAATCACTGTTCATCATAATGTAGCTGAGACACACATTTACCTGCTGAGCATTATATCCCCAAAGGATGTGTGGAACTTGCACTGAAATCTGCTTGTGACTGCACAGCTGGGAAGCTTTCCCCTTTCCCCACTTCAGATCAGGACTGTATCTTTTTCTTCATAGTATTTGTTTGGTTTGCCCCTAAATCTCAAGTACTGCATATAGACCAAATTGGTTCCTCATAGATCAGAGCCCAGTAACCTGCTCTATACAGCCTAAAGATGGCTTCAAAACTCAGATGATCTCAAGATGAGATTTACTTAATAAGCTATCAGTAGAGACCAGTGTAATTTAACCAGAGATCTTAGAACAACACTCAACAAACTTCATCCTTCTCATGCCTGAAGTTACATTATAGCCTTTAGCCTGATCATAGCCTTTAGTTCAAAACTCAGTGAAATAAGAGTTACACAAACAATCCTTTTTCTGAGCATATCAGCAGGTAAGAATCTCAGAGGAAGGTTTTCACTTCCACTATCTTATCAGCAAGGACTTTTCTAGCAGATCACTTGAGCAACTTTGCTGTCATCAGCGAAAAGAGCAGCACCTTTATGCCACACAACTGGATGCAAACATTTGTTCAACTCAGGAAGCATTGCAGTTAGCTTTTATCTCTTTGCTAAAGGCAGGACAGAGAATGCTACCTGTATCGTTAAAGATTTCACCTTGCAACTTGCCAGCATTACAAACCTCTCAGCATCCTATCCTATGATCATGTTCTTCAGCTGGACATGAAGTAGATATTTGTTTACTTTAGGATTTGTTTTACAGTCAAATTTTCATTAAGTTAATGAGCAATGGCTCTCACCATCCATCCATTTACCCATCCATCCATGCATCCTTCCTCGCAGTAAGTAAGTAAGTAAGTAAGCAGTATGTTCTATCCAACCGAAGAGAAACCCTGTCCCTGATCCCAATGCAAGCACACCTGAGGTATGGGAAGGACTAGTAGATATGGAACTATTTTCCCCTTACTGAGTCCAGAAAAAACAGAAAAAAAGCGCAAAGTGTTGGACCCCTACTTTATCTTTATCAATGAACAGGATGAGGGGATTGAGTGCACCCTCAGTAAGTTTGCAGATGACACCGAGTTAGGGGGGTGTGTTGATCTGGTTGAGGGTAGGAAGGCTCTGCAGAGGGACCTGGATAGGCTGGATTGATGAGCTGAGGCCAATTGTATGAACTTCAACAAGGTCAACTGCTGAGTCCTGCACTTGGGTCACAACAATCCCCTGCAGCTCTACAGGCTTGGGGAAGAGTGGCTGGAGAACTGCCTGGTGGAAAAGGACCTGTGAGTGTTGCTTGACAGCCAGCTGAACAAGAGCCAGGTGGCCAAGGTGGCCAATGGCATCCTGCCTGCATCAGGAATAGAATAGCCAGCAGGACTAGAGAAATGATTGTCCCACTGTACTTGGCACTGGTGAGGCCACACCTTGAGTACTGTGTTCAGTTTTGGGCACCACAGTACAAGAAAGACATTGAGGTACTGCAGGGTCCAAAGAAGGGCAATGAAGTTGGTGAAGAGTCTTGAGAATAAGTATTATGAGGAGTGGCTGAGGGAGTTGGGGTTTTTTATTCTGAAGAAAAGGAGGCTGAGGGGAGACCTTATCGCTCTCTACAACTACCTGAACGGAGGTCGTGGAGAGGTGGGTTTGAGTTTCTTCTCACAAGTTACAGCTAACAGGACAAGAGGAAATGGCATCAAGTTATGCCAGGGGATGTTTAGTTTAGACATTAGGAAAATCTACACTGAAAGGTTTATCAAAGACCGGAACAGGCTTCCCAGAGAAGTGAGGGAATCACCATCCTTGGATGTATTTAAAAGCCGTCTAGATATGGTGCTCAGGGACATGGTTTAGAAGTGGCCATGGTAGAGTTAGAGAAACATTGGACTTGATGATCTGAAAGGTGGTGGTGGTTTTCCAACCATAATGATTCTATGATTCTATGAAGATATTCAACCACCAAAGAAGACTTCAAATCCTTTTTATAAATTCTCTATATCCACAGGATAGCTGAACTTCCCCACTCATGACTTTAAATGATCAGCTGTATTATCTAACCTTTATAACATACTTTCCTACATTTTTTAATGAGTGTTTAGTGAGCGTACTGCATTGTAGTAGCACCTTTAGCGGTTTCTGCTCTAAGCTTAAGAACTTGAAAGAGACAAGGATGCAAGTAGGACTGATGTGTGTATAACTAAGTCATGATCCCCCAAAGACCCACTCAGCTAATGGCAACTTCCACAGTATCACAGATACTGTGGTTAGGAACCAAAAATCAGAACCCAGCTGCCAGATTCACACCTGCACATTTAGGCAGTTTTGAATCATAATGTGCTTTTTTATGCAAGCCCAGCTTTTATCCAGAAATTACTGCATCTCTGACCAAGCTCCCCAAAGGATTCTAATCCATAAGTTTTCTTTCAGCTTGACTTGTCATGGCTTGCTTTTACACATCTAATTCTCTTAATATATGCACAATAAAGAAGGCAGCAACGCCTCATTTTTAAGATCTTGGTGGCCGGAGGCTGGGAAGTAGGAGACCTAGATTTCATTCCTTTACTTGTGGAGAAGAGGATGAATGCTTTTCCCTGGGAAGAGACCTGGATTTTGATTGCTCTCGAAGGACTCATGTTCTTGACATGAAATACTAATTAGATGGAATACATTTACTGATTTTAAATCAGTACAAGTATGGGAACTGCAGGGACTTAGTATCCCTTCAAACAAAATGGCAGAAGATTTCCGGAAATTCTAATTTTTCATGTCCGGTTTCAAAGATAGGATTCATGTTCAGTCATATCTACTACCTACCAGTTCCTAATAACCTTGAGCTGAATTGGATAAATGCCTATGAAAAAATCAGGCATAAGGTATCTCTTTAGACATTTTCTCAACTCAACATCCAAACCTACGGGCTATGTTTGAAAATATTGTCCTTCATTTTTCCTCAATTCTTCTGTGCTCTGAAAGATGAAGTAAAATGTCTTGAACTCATAAGAAAGACTGTCAGATCTCCTGAAATAAGAAATGAAAACAAAACTAATAAACAGAAAAGCCAAAAGCTTGCAACATCTTACAAGCTAATAGAAAGGAAAATACAACAAGCAGCATAAAGCCTAAAAATAGTCACCACAGGCCTCCAGTTCCTTGGTTTTGTGGAATTTAAAGGTGCAAGCTCTCGAATGCAAGCAGGGCAAAATGATTACAGGGAGAGGATGTACACAAAAAACCCTTCCTGATCTGTAGGAAGGTTATGTTTCTGTATGCCAGGGTGTATCAGCCCTGTAAAAGCTGAATTTCAGAAACACGCAAATCCAGATGTTAAATCAGTCTGTTAAAGTTTTGAGGACTTCCATGTATCATTTTTTCTTAACAGATTGTCTTAATAGATGTATATTTTCTCAAGGTTCCATGCTGAACACAGTACTTGGAAAACTAATGTGATTTTTCTCTACATATCCTGCTTAGTATTTGTCCTTCATTCACATTGTAATATTTATTGCTAAGCTACACACTGAAATATTGTAGAAATCTTATTATTGTTATTAGACAGGGCTCCCTAAGAAGGAAATGTACAAAAATATATCATAGATTATTGACTTATGTTTAAATTATATTTTCACTTACTAATAATTAATGTAACAGAGTGAGCAGTTGAGTAAAAGGTTATATCTATAAAATTATTAAAAAGGATTAAATTATGCCTAGCAGCTACTAGTGAAAACGCACCCAGTCATGGCTATCTATAGTGCAGTTGCACTGGCTCTGGTGGAAATGGCATATTAATGTGGCCCATTCACTTTATGCTAAAGACTTCTCTGAAGGAGGAACAGTGAAGGGACTAAGATAAAATACAAATGGAACATAATAAAATGTGGGTGTTGATATTGAGAAACTAATGGCAATTTTGTACCTCTGCTGCTGTAAGCGCACTATTATTGATTACTACTAATTTTTATTTCTTCAATTTAGTGAGCATTTTAGTAATGCTGAATAATTCAAGACTGAAACAGAAAAGGTTAAAGGACATTCCACTTAGTAAACACAACCTTATCAGTAAAAAACATTTTTAAATCAATAATCTTTCAACGACTTATACCTTTCTATAACTTTACTTAATGTTAATACTTTTTTACTGTATCTTGTATATCTTATCAAAGCATCAAAGGACCTGCTGAAGCACAGAGGCAACAGTTCCAATATTCAAACCTATATATTACAAGGTAATAGTTTATTCATCTGATTTTTAATCATATTTTAGTGTCTCTTCTGATGAATGACTTTCGATAGTGACTGACCCTTAAATCTTTGCTGAAGTCCAGAATTGAAGTGTACTTATTCCAGAACTTGCTTCAGGGCTGCAGCGTACATGGTAATAACAATGGAAATACTTTAAAAGAATCTATCCTGCACATCCACTTACCAACTAATCTTTTGATTGTTCTTAATATAGAAACACACAGAAATTTAACAACTAAAAAGACAAGATTTAATTCAAGAATTAACTGTAATTCTTTCAATTATCACACTTCCCTTTCCCATTTCTTATCATCCTGAAGCTTTATCCATACAGTAATTAAAAATTATTTTCCCCACTCTGTTGACAAGTCTTCAATTTTGGTATGACAATTCTTGTTTTATAATGACGTGAAAGGATTTTACTGGTAAAGAAAAATGGACCTCACTGCTTGCTAACGACTGTCAAATATTAGACTCCTCTGAACATACTGTCTTATTGGGAAGAAAATAGTCATATGAGATTCTAAATGTGTGCTGGCATGTTTATTTTTATAATACAAACAAACATGAATTTAAGGTGACTTTCTCCAAAATTAAAAAGATAAAAGACTCCTCTTTGTCTGTAATGCTGGCTATTTCTTCCCCTAACTTTTGAAGTTTATAAGGAGCTGTGAACAAAAATCACAAACATGGAATTATCTTTTTGGCATCTTTGCTGCCCAGTTAGGGAAGGGAGGATAAGGCCTTCTGAAAGTTATGTCCTGTGTTTGAAAGGCTAAACTCCTAGACTGGAGGTTAAGTGTCCATCTGTGTCCTTTACAAAGTACATATGTAAAATCTGGATTGCTTATTTTAAATAGCATTTTTTTGGCTCTAAATGGTGTTAATTTTCTGTTGCTTCCTTCTCTGTTTGATATGTAAAATCAGCACAACTGTCATCTCACACCAGCAACTGCTCTAGATGACCTGGCTTTATTTCTGCTTTATATTTAGACAAGTTGCTCACAAAGCCTTTTGTGCCATCTGTAGCAGGCTTACAAATATATTTAGGTGGTTCCTAAACTAAAAGGATGAAGGTCAGTTTACAGAATCACTGTGCCACCTGACCTTCCTAGTGATACTTTCCACTACGGAAAGACTTTCCATCCTCTGGCCTCTGGAAATGCCCAGCTTAAGTTAGATGCTGATTCATTTCCTGCAGCTTTTTAAACACAGCCAGCTGTGTGCTGCTGAGGGTCGCTATCATTTAAGCATTGTTTCAGAGATTTCCTGTCCCTGAATTCTGTAAGAGGCAAAAAGTCCTGTTTTGTTGTTTAGTTTGGTTTGAGTTTTATTTTTTTTTCCTTAGGGGTGTACATTTCTCCCTGAGTAAAAACAAGTCCTTGGGGAAAAAGCTTCTGTAAATAACTGATAAGGAGTAGAAAAGGAAGTACAGATTCAAAGCACCTAGCTTTTCAGCCAGTTAAATCCCTCCAAGTCCAGAGCATCAAAGAATCCGAAGTCTACGTATGAGAACAAGGGGAAATTAAATGCATCCTTTGCATAGCTTCATAAGGAAAAAGATGTTCTTATAAGGAACATTAGAGATTATCTGATTCTGTGAACCTTAATTTATCAGCTGTTTCATTGCCACAGACTACGCAGTGACAAGATAGCAATAAAAGAAAAATCCAAGAGCTCTGAGACCTTGTTTCTCTATTTGCTTTTAATAATAATTCAGGCTTCATGTCAAAATAGTGATAACTATTCCCATAAAGATGAACTATTAGTGATGGGCCTTTGTTTCTTAGTTTCTTATCACATCAAAAAGGATAAGAAATCTTTAATTGTTTTATTAAATATTCATTCTGGTGACTGTGAAAATATTAAAACCAAAAACATATTACATAAATTGGTTTATATCTTACTCTGTCTCAAGGCAAATCCAACCATAAACCACATTCCCTCTTGATTAATATCTCAGTAGTGTTTACTACACTTCAACTGCTAGTACAGTGTTTATTCTGTTCATTATACTGCTTCCTGTATCACTGTAGTGTTTATTGTTCTTCTGTGTATTTTTGACCTCTAATGTTTTATCTACAGCTATGCTAATAAATTCACTCTTTTTTTAAGTATGGATTCCATCCTGCTTGTATATTGCTGAATTTTTCAAAGCTCTAACATAAAACTATCCTAATGTTGATTGACAGCATGAAGTCAGAAGAGTTAAGTAGTCTTGGAAACAGCCTTTGTTCTCTAGCTACAGGGACTTGGACAATGTTTCTGCTGCCAACATTTCCAAGCTTTTCTGCAGTCTCAGAACAGCAGTATGACTCAGCTGTTGGTGGCAAAATTAATATTTTGTTTCTTTTCTCGAAGCATTTGTATCTTTTTTCCTCAGGTGAAAAGGATCCTGACTCTAGAAACCCCAAGTTATAGGCACAGATTATGGCTCTGTATAATCCATACAGTGACTTGGACAAGAATATGTTAAGGGATATGCTAATTGGCAAATGCTCCCTTTTCCTCTGGTGAAGAAGCTCCGTAAGTGATTTATGAAGATGAAGCTGTTTATTGGGCTAAAATACTTCCTGCAGATTCTTCTGGAGTAGCTTTGTGACCTGAGTAAGAAAATTATTCTATGTCTCTGCTGAGTGTGCCAGAAATGGTAAAGTCCTCAAATTAGTAATGTATGAGTGTATGGTATGTTAAATATAAACAAGCTACACCAGTGAGTTGGAGAAAACTGATGAGTCTCTTGAAGACCACCAAAGTGAAGCCCATACCTTAAACCTGACTAGATTAATGAGTGTAGGATGCCTCAAGATGCAGACTAAATCTTTTAGAGACCCATGTTAGTACTTGTCAGTTGAACAGATCATGGATGCAGATAGACATGTATATTGGGTTTTCTGTGAGAGGTTTTTGGT